>NW_025393566.1:0-1108 GCF_016433145.1 Gracilinanus agilis
GAAGAAAGGGAGGCAGGGAGGGAGGAAGGAAGGAAGGAAGGAAGGAAGGGAGAGAGAAAGGGAGGGAGGGAAGGAGGACAGACTTGCCTTTATAAAAATTCAAACACTGATATTGCTGAATAATTGCCAGCACTTAAATCCTTCGCATTTAGCCAAGGGTCTCCTTAAAGAAAGTACTTGCGTGGCCCCGAGGAGGCTGTTTTCCCAGAATGAGCGGATTTAGAGCTTCTCAGACATTATTCAATCCAGCCCCTCCTTTCTTTTTACAAATGAGGAAACTGAGGAGCAGGGCAGGGAAGAGATTGGCTCCAGGCCACACTCACCAAACCCAGGGCTGAGGTGGGCCTTCTCCAGGCTCAGGCCCTCTGGGGGTTTGCCTGCTTTCCCTCCCAGTGGCAGCCAGGGCTTGGGGGTCAGCCCAGGAATCCCAGCTGCCCAACTCAAACTCTCGAGTTCTCGCACCTCTAGCCCAGCCAAGAGGATCCACGTGCCATCATCCCCCAGAAGCCCCCTCGGGAGCCCTGGAGGGAGCGAGCGGAAGAGCTCCGCCCCGGCGGGGATAGAGAGGAGCAGCACTTGGGAGTTTAAGCTCAAGTTTGGAATTTCACTTTCCCGAAAGGCTCCTGGGGTGGCAGGGCAGGCCAGGCAGGTAGGTGTTTGGGGCGGGACGGGGCAACTCAGCCTTCCCGGGTTACCTGAGGCAAGAGGGCGGGGCCTGTGGCTGCTCACTCTTCCCGTCTGGTCCCGCCCCCTTGTCCCAGGCCGGAGGAGCTGCCCTAGAGTTGGAGTCGGGAAGTGCTCGGGAAGCCGAAGGGGTGGACACCTCCTCCTCTGCCGCTGCCGCCGCCCTAAAGCTTCGGCTGGGCAGTCTTGGGAGCAAAGGGCGAATGGAGGGGCCGGCAATCCTCTGCCTGCTATGGACTGTGGGGGCGCTTGGCGCCCCCGCCACCTCCTCGGAGATCCCAGCTGGTGAGTGAGGCGCCCTGGGCTGGAAGCGGCCCCTTCGGGCCGGCCCGCGGTGCGCTGGGGCGGGCACTTCCCTGAACTCGGGGCTCTTCCCCTGCCTGGGAGCTGAGGGAAATCGGGGGCAGAAAGTTCTTGGATGGCC
>NW_025393567.1:0-2849 GCF_016433145.1 Gracilinanus agilis
ATATATTTGAAATAAAATATAAGCTCATAGAAAAAAAACCTCCCAGTACAGACAAAACACAAACAACACAAACAACACATAGACTCATCATGGGCAGATGACATACAGACCACATAAATGTACAAGACCAACTTAAAACATTAAGTTTTATCAAGGTCTTGAATTGCTGGGAATCTTTGAAGTAATTAAAGCTGGTGTATTGTAATAAGGGTTAACTTTTTGGAAGAAGTTAGGGCTGGAGGTTGACAAATCTCAGTTCAATTTACTTCTCATACTACACCAGACTCTGAAAGCTTCCTAAATGTACTTCCTGATCAACATACATACTTTTCTTCTGAGAAATTGAGGACTTTTTTGAGACAACAGTAGTAGAAATGGGAAGGTTGTAGCTGCTATAAGATGAAAGGGGGGGTCTCAAATATATCTCCTAGCAAATTTTGAAAGTCAGCAAGACATTTTAAGTATTTTGTGGCTATTACTAAATGGAATCTTTCCCAAAAATTTAGAGTAGCCAGCCACTTCTGGCAGGGGGAGGGGGTGGTGGTGGTTAAGGAAAGGGTTTTTATCATTTTGAATTGTCCATTTCTGAAAGAGAAAAAATTGCCTTATATGTGGGTGATTTTGAGTCCCCTTTCTAATTTCAAACAATCTGATCTCATGAATAAGCCTAGTCTAAAAGAAGTGTTGTGTGTAGAGAAGATATTTCTATAAAGCTGGAAGCTTACAGATCCTCCTGTAGGGTACCAAAGACAGGCAGTCACAACATGATTTAGAAATTTTTGTAACTGAGATGTACTGATCTTCTTCCCTTGAGCCAGTAGCATAAATGTTAACACTTGTATAAATATTTTTCACCCTTTTGAGCTATTCTGTACCATGTTTTACTCCGGACTATCAATGATGCTCCCCCCAACCCCTCCCCATACTACAAAAATAAGCCTTCTGCCAACCAGAAGAGGGAGGGTCCCTCTCACCTGAATTCCCTGAATGTGCCCTCTGAATCCATGTTGTGAGAACCATTCTGTAGACATGGAATCTAGAATTCCCAAGCTTGTAGCTTAGTGAGGTATGATGAACCCCAAGTTTAGAAATAGTTTGTAGATTGAAGACCCCCAAAGCTTGTGCTTGTTCCCCATTCCTGTGAGAATCCACCCTGAAGGGAATCTCAGGCTAGCAGTTGCAGACTGAATAATGGACCCCAGGGTAAATGCTAAATACCCTTTTGTCCTAGGTAGTCTTGCCCATTGTATCAGAGACCCTGTCCCAGGAAGACACACCTGGGCAGGAACTATCCTTTAGTATCCATTGTGTAAGCAGTCACTTTCCCTTACACCCTAGCCTCTAGCTATGATCCCTTTCTCTAGCTAGATTGTATCCTTACCAGTATAATGTCAATCATCTTCCCCAGTCCCTGGATCTTCTCAAATGGCATATAAATTCCAATTTCCTTTGTTCTAGGGAGTCATCATCTAGCGCAGTGGCACTCCCAGGGGGATCAGGGAGCAGAGGGAGCAGTGTTCATTTAGACTCTGCACAAGGGGCAGCTCTGCATAAGAGGCCAAGTAGCTCTCATCCCCCTTTCCCTTGATTAAAGAGTGGTTTTATGACTATTTAATAGTCCAGTGTTTTTTTTAAGTTAACAATTCTGTAGGGGCCATCCTTACAGCATTACTGCAGGTCCAGGACAGAATGAACGAGATGAATGGGTTTGGGATCTGGATGGGCAGCATGAGGTACAGAGTACAGCTAGTTTTTGTAGGGCAATGTTACATTAGCTAAAGGATTTCATAATCTTTTTACTTAGACACTGGTTAGTAATGATTTACACCCTTAGTACAATGACTTAGTTTACCTCACTGAAGCTTAGAAGAGTTTTTTAATAGGATAATAAATCAATATGTTAACACATAACCATCTAAACCAGATTCTCATAGAATTCCTGCATCAGTAGTTTCTTGGAAGGACATGCAGTCTCTACAAAGTACAACAGGGAGGGGAAACCTCAGATTAAGTTATAGGGCTATGTAACTGATTCTGGCCAGATTATGGCTCTGATTTTGCTGGCATCCATACTCACTACTGGGTGCTACAGCAGATGGCAAGAGAGAGTAATAGAGAGAGACTAGAAGTAATGGAGAGAAGAACACAGAGCAAGAAGGGAAAGAGCAACAGAGAGAGGGAGAGAGAAAGAAGGGGTGATAGAGGGAAAGAGAATTAGAGAGAAATATAGAGTGAGAGATACAGAGATAGAGTGGGAGAAAAAGAGAAAGGGTGGGAAGGAAGGAGGGAGATAAAGAGAATTGGTGGGAAGGAGATCTGTAGAGATGGAGAGGCAGAGAAGACAAGTGAGAGTGGAAAAAAGAGCAAAATAGAAAAAAGATGGAAACAGACAGATGGAGGG
This sequence comes from Gracilinanus agilis, assembly GCF_016433145.1. NCBI lineage: Eukaryota > Metazoa > Chordata > Mammalia > Didelphimorphia > Didelphidae > Gracilinanus > Gracilinanus agilis. The sequence continues at coordinate 2,402 of NW_025393567.1, forward strand.
AGAGAAAGAGAAATGGAGAGAGGGACAGAAAGAGAGTAAGAGCAATACCTGGAGAAAGAGAGAAACAGAGAGAGAGAATGAGTGAAAGAGGCAGAGACAGAGACAGAGAGACAGAGAAGAGAAATAGAGATATAGAGAGGTATAGAGGAGTGTGGCATAGAAAGAGAGGGAAATGGACAGTATGAGTGACAGAGGCAGAGAGAAAGAGAGGGAGAGAGATGAGGTAAGGAGAGAGAAATAGGGAGACTGAGACAGAGATGGAGAGACAATCTGAGAAAGAGAGATAAGAGAGGTATAGAAGGAGGGAGAGAGAAAGGGGAAGAATAGACATGAAGAGAATGAGGCAAAGACAGAGAGAAAGAGAGAGGAGGAGGGATGAGTCAGAAGGGTAGAGAGAGAAGGGATAAAATGGAAGGAGGAAAAGAAAGAAAGGGAAGAATGGGAGAAA
>NW_025393568.1:0-2843 GCF_016433145.1 Gracilinanus agilis
TTTTTTTTTTTTAATGACAACTACACAGATTGGGAACTTCTGAACCTGGATGAACTGAAGCAAAAGGCCATGTATGTTTTTGCTCAAGAGAAGGACAGAGGGAATGATGAGAAGGATGCACTGATTGAGAGCCTCAGGAAACACCTTAAAGAGGCAAATAGTAGGGCAAATGAGAAAGAAATCAGTAAAATAAAAGCAGTGGCAGCATTTAGTGCATCAGAGAAGAAAAATAATGCTAATAATTATAAGTCTAATGGTAATGTAAACACAAGATATCAAAGGCAGCAGTCATGTTATGTTTGTGGCCAAATTGGACATTTTGCCAGAGAATGTAGATTTAGGAGAAGATCATATGGGCAGAGGTATAATAATAATAATGGATTTAATCAGTTTAATAATAATTATGGATATAGGGGAAATAATTGGAATAATGGATTTAATTATGGATAAGGCCAGCAAAGTATGTTCCAATGCCAAAATGTGTGCTACCAGGGTGTTCAAGTTCCTAATTTGGCAACGATGTAGGATTACATAAAAGTTGGTGTTCAACCAAAATAGAGTCACATTGTCCAGGGAAATGTTTATAATGGTAATCTGAATGGAGGGACAGCTTCATTATGAAAGTGTGCCCAAAATTCAGAAGTACTTGATCAAGGTAATGGGAATAAAGTGAGTGTTGATGAAATTGTATGTGTTAAAGATAATGACAATGTAATTATGAATAATGGAAATGGTACACTTGATGTTAATATTGGTTTAATTGGTGATAATAAGAATTTAATGCATAATGATGATGAGTTGATCAATATTAATGTTAATTTAAATGTAATCAATGATAGTTTAATCAATGCAAATGATAATTTGAAGAGAATTAATGATAAATTGAAGGGTATAAATGTTAAATTATCTGAATTAACTACTGGTGATGTTGTAAATTGTACTTTACCCAATGTTAATGGTAATTTACCCAATGGTAGTAGTAATTTAACTAGTGTTGGTAATAGTTTGATTAAAATTGATGATGGTTTATATGGTGTTGATAATAATTTGATAAGTGTTGTAAATAATGATGAGAAAAAGAGAAATAGTGTTGTAAATGGTGTTAGAAGTTCTAGTAAGTATGGAATTAAGAAGAATAATAGAAACTGTGATTTGATTAAGGATAATTTGATTGTAAATAAGAACAATGATACCAGAATAGAGGTGAATAGGACAAAAGGTGTAAAATCCTGGGAAAATTCTGTAATTCGAGACAGTGTTAACTTGGATAGACAGGAAATACGTGAGCTATGTTCTGATGTTACTGTTTTAGCTCCTTTGTTGGAAACTTTCCAACCTCCCAAAAGTACTGAACCATATGTGTCTCTGACTATTAGAGATCAGATTTATAACATTCTTGTTGGTACCAGAGCCAGTATATCAGTTTTGCAAAGCATTCCTGAGAATTGTAGAGCTGTTGGTATAATGGATGTTGTTGGTGCTACAGGCATAACTCAGTAAGTAGCTAAATTGCAACCAAAAATGGTAACCCTAGTACCCCTTTCGGTAGAACATGCATTTTTGTGTGCTCCAGATTGTCCAATGAATCTTTTGGGAAGAGATTTGTTGTATAAATTATGGGCTACTATCCAATGTAGGGAATCTGGTGATATTTCTTTGCATCTCCCAGAGGAATCTTTGAAGGCCTTTCTATTGTTTTTCTTAGATAACAGTAGTACAGATATTGACTTAGGTACTATCTATCCAATACCTGAATAAATACCCAAGAACTTGTGGTCAAGATCATCCACAGATGTTGGGTTGCTAAAATTAGCTACTCCAGTCAGGGTGAGGACAAGGAAAGGACCAGTTCCTTGTGTGCCTCAATATCCTTTGACTAAGGAGGCAATTGATGGTATACACCCAATTATTGAGTCCCTAATCCAACAAAAGATAAGAATAACATGCTTTTCTGAGTACAATATACTGATTTTGCCTATAAAGAAGCCAAAACCAGATGAAAATGGCCAACCTATTTACCAATATATTCAAGATCTAAGAGCGGTAAATGATTATATCATCAAGAAACATCCAGTTGTCCCAAGTCCAGCTGCTATAATTTCTTCCATTCCAAGTAAGGCTAGATATTTCATTGTGGTAGATTTATGTTCTGCGTTTTTTTTTTTTTGATAACAATTCATGAGGATTCTCAAAAGATCTTTGTTTTCACTTGGTTGAAGAATTAGGGGACGTGGACTTGTGTCCCACAGGGGTATATTGACTCACCTAGCCAGTTCTCTCTAATTCTAAATCAAGATCTAAAAATGATTAAATGTAAAGAGAGTAAATTGGTGCATTTTGTGGATGATATTCTTTTGGCATCCCCAAATGCAAAGATGTGTCTCAGGGATAGCAAGATCCTTTTGATTGAATTGTATAAATGAGGACATGAAATCTCCAAGGCAAAATTACAATTTGTTTTGCCTCAGTTCAATATCTTGGGTTTGTGTTGTCAGAGGGTTCCAGAAGTATCACACAGAAGAGAATAGGTGCCATACAAAAATTGAGTGCACCTAGAACTAAAAAACAACTTAGAGCTATTCTTGGAACTACTGGTTTCTATAGACAATGGATTCCTGGATATAGTGAGATCACTAAATGTTTAACAGATCTGACCAGGAATACCGAACCAAAACCTCTGAAACTAAAGCCTGAACATTGCTTAGCCTTAGATAAGCTGAAAGAAGCCATTCTATCTGGACCTGCATTAGGAATCCAAGACTATGAGAAAACTTTCCAGCTGTTTGTCAATGAAAAAAAGGGTATAGCTTCTGGTGTGTTGACACAGACTTTAGGGCAAAGTA
>NW_025393569.1:0-4317 GCF_016433145.1 Gracilinanus agilis
AGGTACAGAGTTAATAATTTCTCTCCTTGATAATTAAGAAGCCTGAACTCCAAAAAATATATTACTTAGACAATCAAGGTCAGAACTGGACAAAGCTAGACAAGACTTTATCTGACCAGGTGCAAACCTGTAAATCAGGAGTACAGGTCTCAATTATTTAGGCTCTCCATGAAATATATTTCTGCTCCCAGAATAACCTCCTAGTAATTGGTGGTTGGAATTTGGCCTTTGACCCTGGGCTTATCTCTCTACTTTTTAGACTCTAATGGTTTTTTGTATAATTTGTAACCCCTTCACAGCTGTGGTTCTTTCTCTATGCTCTTTGTGTGAGACCAGTATATATTAAACTCAAGACTCCATGGCAAGTTGGAGCAGTTATGAGCTAAGCACTCAATCTGACTGTTTTCATTCAATCCAACGCCACTAAACGCCACTCAGTACTCCCAGAAATATAGAGCTGGTTCTCTATAAAGTTATAAGGTAGATATATAAATATATAGACAGCAGAAGGCAGAGAGCTGGCTGGCTGACATACACATTCTTAGTAGAATGCAACAGCAAGGTTTTGAAGAGGGAGTTGACTGGAACTGCCAAGGCTGGAGGAAGGAGCTTGGGAGCTGTGATCCTGTCATCTATCTGATACCAGATACTTTGAAGATCTTGAAGATCTTGAATATCAACTAAGTGCCTTGAGTGAGGGAGAACAAGAGATTGTACCTGGGTGGACCAGTTACAGTGTGTCTGTCTCCTCAGTCTGTGGACTTACAGGCTGATCAAGAAGTGTTCCTGTTACCTGTGCCATGAAGGATTCCACTGGGACCAGTATCTCCTGTGGAATGAGAAAATTCCCTTATGTCCAAGAGTCCCCAGGAGCCACCCTGATTCAGCCAGACTCCTGTCTGTGCTGGAGATAGAGAAACTAGCCAGCCCAATTTAATTGGTACTTGAGGAAGCACCTGATAATGTAGCAAGCAGTGGAACCAGATTGGAGCAGGAGTTTAAGGCCCAAGGGAATGAAAGTATGCCAATTCCACTTTTCCCCTTGTGTGAGCTTCCAATTGTTAGAGATGATGAGATTTTTCACATTGAGCAGCATACCAGGTTTAAGGCTGAGGACATAGATTCAATTAAGAGGAAGGCACCCAAATTTTATGACTTGCTAGCTAATTTTATCACAGTAATATGATCTGTGGGGAAAACCTTTGACCTACATTTTAATGACTTTTGGTTCATGTTGGGGGAAGTATTATCTAAACATGATAGGCAGAAATTTGTAGTAGAGACAAGAACTACTCAAGGTTTGACACCATGGCCAGAGAATTGGCAGATGTTTGACCTTAATTCAGTTCCTATTTTTATTGTATGTTAAAACAGGCCCAGAAATCATTTATTAAGGTGTTAGAAAATAATTCAAAGAAGCTCAATGCATGGTCTAAATCTGAATGTACCAAAACAGACAGGACAGGAAACACCTACAGCGTTTCTTGACAGGATAATTGAGGCTGCATAAACATTAGGTCTCAATATCCAAGATGATACCAACATAGATCATGTGAAGAGAATATTCATACAAAACTTGGTAACAAATGTGAAGAGGTTCTTTTTGGACAATTGCCCAGATTAGGAAATGTTTTCTCTTGATGAGCTAAAACAAAAGGTGACCTATGTGCATGCTCAAGAGAAAGACAGAGTACTAGATAAGAAGGATGCTGTAATAGAGAGTCTTTGTAAACAACTGAAGGTGGCCAATAACAAGGCTAAGGATAAAGAAATAAATGAAATCAAGGCAGTAGCAGAATTGAGGGCATCAGAAAGTAAAGTTAACAACTACAGGAATAATGCTAGTGTGAACAACAGGTACCGAGGGCAAAAATGATGATACCTATGCAACAGAATTGGGGAATTGTAAAGGATTGTCATTTTAAGGGTCAATTTAATATGCAGAGATATAATAACAGGAATTATGGAGATAGTAATAATTATAATAATAGGAGAAACAACTGGAATAATAACAATTATGGATTTGGTCAACAAAATGGATTTATTTATCAGGATGCTTACTGTCAAGGGACACAAGTCCAAGCCCTGAATATGGCTGTTATGTAGGATTATATTAGAACTGGTGTTTGCTCAAAGTACAGCCAGGTTATATTTGGGAATGCTAATCATGTGAATCAGAATGGAGGGACCTCCTCATTATGAAGGTGGGCTCAAAATTCAGAAGTAATTAATCAGTTGATGGGAATTAAGTGAATATTGAATAAATTGTATGTGTTAAGGATAATGATCATAGAATTGTGAATAATGTTGATGCTGTAATTGGTGGCAATAATGATTTGATTGGTGTTAATAATAATTTAATTTAAAATGGTGGTAATTTAATCAGTGTTAATGATATTTTAAATGGAATCAATGACAATTTAATCAATATAAATGGTAATTTAAAGAGAATCAATGATAATTTAAGTGTTGCTGGTGCTAAATTGATTAAATTAAATGATGTTGGTGGTACTAATAGCAATTTAACTAATGCTAGTGGTATTAATAGTAATTTACCCATTAGTGGTAATTTAAATAGTGTTTGTAATAATTTGATTTAGATTGATAATAATTTACTTGGTGTTGATAATAATTTAATTAGTTTTATAAATTGTAAGAAAAAGGAAAATTGTGTTGGAAAGGGTGTTGGAAATTCTAGGGATTGTGTGATTATAGAGAACATAAGGGGTTGAGAGGAAGAGAAAGTAAGGAAGGCTCAGGCCAAGGTTTCTCTCTTGTAAATGACATAGTAAATACTAGCTGGGTCTCAGTGGGCCAATGGCCAAGAGAATCTCTGCTTTGAAGGGCAAGAAGTAACTAGTTTGGTTCAGCCAAAGGCCCAGTCTCATAACCTCTGGCACTAGGTAGAGGCAGGAACCATGACTAGTATCCAGGAAAAAGATGGGCATTGAGTTGCCAGTGGGTGCCAAGATTTTGGTACAAGGAAACATGATCCTGTGTTAGACAAGAACCCAAGAAACAGAAGGTCCAGATAAACTAAAGAACACATTAAGAGACCCAAATATTGCCGTGTTCATTCATCATGCTCTCTTAATTTGGGTCCTTAATTCCTTCCTGACTCACCCCCTATTATTTCTTTAAGGGATAAAATTGTCAGACATTTTATAGGATGAGCCAAAAACGATTAAAATTAAAGTTGAATACTTAAAGTATTATATTTTTAAAAGTTTGTTATCTGACAAAATAGAACCATGTAACTAAGTTCTTTTACATGCTCAAAAAATCCCCGCTTCACCAAGGCTACCAACAGGAAGGAAAAGAGCGCTAGACACGGAACTTCACCCAATTTACATCCTGTCTACATCAGCACTTAATGACAGGAAGTGAGTACAGTACTGGGAATAGTAGGTTTATTGCAGATCATAGTTTTTAGGGTAACATATTCAAATTACACACTAGTTTGCTATGAGTTCAGATGAGGTCCACTGCCAAAGTTCCAGTTTTCCCAGGTGAGGATTCTCTAAAGGATGTCAGAAGCAAATTTCGCTCTCTCTAGTGTCGCCATTCTTAACTTCATCTCCCAGTGACCTGGAGGTTATTATAAGAATTTTCTAACCCTTACTGATTAATGGTATAGGATGGTAATACCAATAATTATGTCCTGTGTGGACAGGCTGTTGGATCTGACTGTTTCAGAAAATGGCTTCTCAGAGCAGCCAAAGAATTCTAGTTCAGCCAGTAGTTTAAAAAAATATTTTTTTTGTTATAGGTAAAAAACTAATGAAAGCTAAAGTAAAAGGAAACAAGTGGAAAAGAAATTCTTATAAGTCTCTAAGCTAAAATTTCTTACTTCAACCACCCCAATCTGATCCTCATGGATCTTCTTCCTCTCCAAAAGAATTGAGTCTATTCTCTCTTCCTATTCTATCTAAATCCCCCTAAACTTTAATCTATCTAGCCTATCTAAATTATACACAAGAGAAATAAGTTAGGTCTCTCTCTTCCTTGCTGTAGAGATGAACAAACAGCTTTGAATCTCCACAGCCTTTTCCACTCACCCAGCAAATATGTTGGGACTTGCACCAATGTTTCACCAACAATCGCCTTCACTTCACAGGTCTTTTAGATGAATATTAAATGTGAAACACAGATTTTCCAAATCTCAGAGAGCAGCTCTAAGGACCTCCTTTTGGTACAGGATCAGCCCCCAAGAGTCAAAAGTCAATTGGGTAACTGTCTCTCAAAACACTCTGGGAAAATTCTTTCTTACCCATCAGTCCATCTGAGATTCCATTCAGATTTTAAAGAAACCTAGCT
>NW_025393570.1:0-1133 GCF_016433145.1 Gracilinanus agilis
CCATCAGTCCATCTGAGATTCCATTCAGATTTTAAAGAAACCTAGCTAATAAATCTCTTATACATCTATCAATAACTTTATGCTATTTAACTCTATTTCCTAATGAACTCTTAATTAATAAATATTCTTAATTAATAAATAATTCTCTACAAGGTCAAATAAGACTAAATAAATTCAGGTATAGACAAGCCTCAGATAAAGGAAGTTAAAGAAGAAACCAACTAACAAGACAGGAAACTTTTCCCACAGGTATTGCCTCACCCCACTCCCCAAACTGGGCAGCCCAAACAAAAGAAGAAACTATGATTGGTTCCTGAGATGTAATGTGTATGAGTTAGTGGATGGAGAAAAGAGGCCCACTATGGCACCTGCAGATTAGAAACGTTAAGTATTTCTCCACCTCTCTCTTATTTTTCCCTACTACTACTACTACTGCTGCTACTGCTGTTGCTTTGGATTTAATAAACTTATTAAGCTACAAACAGCCTCACAATTTTAAATATTACAAGGGGCAAAACTTAACTGAGTCAGAAAGTACCTTTCCCTTCCCAAAACATCTAGTTTGTGTAGTACTATGAAGGGGGCATTTGTCATGGGCTGACTGAAAGTGTGGTTATTGAAGTGTCTTCCTTCTAGATGAGATTGTGAGACTTAGACAAGGAATACACAGTTATTGGTGCAATGCATTGTACATATTAACGGATCAGTACACATTTCTTGAATGAAATTAAGTGCCTCACATCAAGCAGTCAGTCAACCTACATTTATTAAAGGCTCAGTACATGACAGGCATTATGCTAAGTGTTGGAAATGCAAAAATAAAAGCAAAAATACAATCCATGCCCTTAAAAAGCTGGCATTTTCATGGGGGAGATAATAAGCAAAAACTTATGTAGATAGTGGCAGCTGGGTAGCTCAGCGGATTGAGAGCCAGGCCTAGAGACGGGAGGTCCTAGGTTCAGTTCCGGGCTCAGACACTTCTGAGCTGTGTGACCCTGGGCAAGTCACTTGACCCCCATTGCCCAACCTTACTACTCTTCCACCTATGAGACAATATACAGAAGTTAAGGGTTTAAAAAATTTCTTAAAAAACTTATGTAGATAGAAGACAGATACAGGGTAATGGGAGAAAA
>NW_025393571.1:0-1095 GCF_016433145.1 Gracilinanus agilis
TGCTTCCTTAATAAAATGCTGATTTGGTCTGTCTTCTACAGAAAATCATGGTATCTCTCTTGTGTCTATTGAGAGCTGGAAGTGAGGGATGAGCTTAGTGCCTTTCCACATTGATGTCTTATTAGCCATTAGTAACTAGAAATCTGTATCTCATTACTGCAAAAAATAAGTCCTCTACATGCCCCTTTCTCTAGGCTCAGTTAAAAATACATGGGACAATGGGGCATCTTGGTGGCTCAGTGGATTGAGAGGCAGGCATAGGTACAGGAGGTCCTAGGTTCAAATCTGGCCTCAGACATCTCAGAATCTCCACAGCCTTCTCCACTCACCCATCAAACCCTTTGGGACTTGCACTGATGTTTCACCAACAACCTCCTTCACATGACAGGTCTTTTAGATGAATATTAGATATGAAAACACTGGGATTTTCCAAATCTCAGAGAGCAGCTCTTTGGACCTCCTTTAGGAACAGGTTCAACCCCAGCGATTCAAAAGTCATTTGAGTAACTCTCTCAAAGCACTCTGGGAAAATTCTCTCTTACCCATAAGTCCATCTGAGATTCCATTCAGATTTTAAAGAAACCTAGCTCATAAATCTCTTATGCTTCTATCAATAACTTTATGTTACTTAACTCTATTTCCTAATGAGCTCTTAATTAATAAAGATTATTATTTAAAAAATAATTCTCTACAAGGTCAAATACCATTGAGTAAATTCATGTATAGAGGAGCCTCAGATAAAGAAAGTTAAAGAACCAATGAACTAACCAGACAGGAAACTGATTCCACAGGCATTGCCACACCCCACTCCCCACCCTGGGCAGCCCATACAAAAGAAGAAACTATGATTGGTTCCTGAGATGTGACATGTGAGAGTTAGTGGGTGGAGAAAAAAGCTTATAATGGCAGGAAGTTGAGGTCTTTCACATTTGTGTGGAGGAGCAGAGGAGACCCTTACTGTGTTGTAGCTAGAGGCCCACTATGGTGCCTGCAGATTAGAATTAGATTAGGTTAAGTATCTCTCCATCTCTCTCCTACTTTTCCCTATTACTACTACTACTACTACTACTACTACTACTACTACTACTACTACTA
>NW_025393572.1:0-2878 GCF_016433145.1 Gracilinanus agilis
TTTTTTTTTTTTTTTTTTTTTTTTTTTTTTTTTTTTTTTTTTTTTTTAATGACAACTACACAGATTGGGAACTTCTGAACCTGGATGAACTGAAGCAAAAGGCCATGTATGTTTTTGCTCAAGAGAAGGACAAAGGGAATGATGAGAAGGATGCACTGATTGAGAGCCTCAGGAAACAGCTTAAAGAGGCAAATAGTAGGGCAAATGAGAAAGAAATCAGTAAAATAAAAGCAGTGGCAGCATTTAGTGCATCAGAGAAGAAAAATAATGCTAATAATTATAAGTCTAATGGTAATGTAAACACAAGATATCAAAGGCAGCAGTCATGTTATGTTTGTGGCCAAATTGGACATTTTGCCAGAGAATGTAGATTTAGGAGAAGATCATATGGGCAGAGGTATAATAATAATAATGGATTTAATCAGTTTAATAATAATTATGGATATAGGGGAAATAATTGGAATAATGGATTTAATTATGGATAAGGCCAGCAAAGTATGTTCCAATGCCAAAATGTGTGCTACCAGGGTGTTCAAGTTCCTAATTTGGCAACGATGTAGGATTACATAAAAGTTGGTGTTCAACCAAAATAGAGTCACATTGTCCAGGGAAATGTTTATAATGGTAATCTGAATGGAGGGACAGCTTCATTATGAAAGTGTGCCCAAAATTCAGAAGTACTTGATCAAGGTAATGGGAATAAAGTGAGTGTTGATGAAATTGTATGTGTTAAAGATAATGACAATGTAATTATGAATAATGGAAATGGTACACTTGATGTTAATATTGGTTTAATTGGTGATAATAAGAATTTAATGCATAATGATGATGAGTTGATCAATATTAATGTTAATTTAAATGTAATCAATGATAGTTTAATCAATGCAAATGATAATTTGAAGAGAATTAATGATAAATTGAAGGGTATAAATGTTAAATTATCTGAATTAACTACTGGTGATGTTGTAAATTGTACTTTACCCAATGTTAATGGTAATTTACCCAATGGTAGTAGTAATTTAACTAGTGTTGGTAATAGTTTGATTAAAATTGATGATGGTTTATATGGTGTTGATAATAATTTGATAAGTGTTGTAAATAATGATGAGAAAAAGAGAAATAGTGTTGTAAATGGTGTTAGAAGTTCTAGTAAGTATGGAATTAAGAAGAATAATAGAAACTGTGATTTGATTAAGGATAATTTGATTGTAAATAAGAACAATGATACCAGAATAGAGGTGAATAGGACAAAAGGTGTAAAATCCTGGGAAAATTCTGTAATTCGAGACAGTGTTAACTTGGATAGACAGGAAATACGTGAGCTATGTTCTGATGTTACTGTTTTAGCTCCTTTGTTGGAAACTTTCCAACCTCCCAAAAGTACTGAACCATATGTGTCTCTGACTATTAGAGATCAGATTTATAACATTCTTGTTGGTACCAGAGCCAGTATATCAGTTTTGCAAAGCATTCCTGAGAATTGTAGAGCTGTTGGTATAATGGATGTTGTTGGTGCTACAGGCATAACTCAGTAAGTAGCTAAATTGCAACCAAAAATGGTAACCCTAGTACCCCTTTCGGTAGAACATGCATTTTTGTGTGCTCCAGATTGTCCAATGAATCTTTTGGGAAGAGATTTGTTGTATAAATTATGGGCTACTATCCAATGTAGGGAATCTGGTGATATTTCTTTGCATCTCCCAGAGGAATCTTTGAAGGCCTTTCTATTGTTTTTCTTAGATAACAGTAGTACAGATATTGACTTAGGTACTATCTATCCAATACCTGAATAAATACCCAAGAACTTGTGGTCAAGATCATCCACAGATGTTGGGTTGCTAAAATTAGCTACTCCAGTCAGGGTGAGGACAAGGAAAGGACCAGTTCCTTGTGTGCCTCAATATCCTTTGACTAAGGAGGCAATTGATGGTATACACCCAATTATTGAGTCCCTAATCCAACAAAAGATAAGAATAACATGCTTTTCTGAGTACAATATACTGATTTTGCCTATAAAGAAGCCAAAACCAGATGAAAATGGCCAACCTATTTACCAATATATTCAAGATCTAAGAGCGGTAAATGATTATATCATCAAGAAACATCCAGTTGTCCCAAGTCCAGCTGCTATAATTTCTTCCATTCCAAGTAAGGCTAGATATTTCATTGTGGTAGATTTATGTTCTGCGTTTTTTTTTTTTTGATAACAATTCATGAGGATTCTCAAAAGATCTTTGTTTTCACTTGGTTGAAGAATTAGGGGACGTGGACTTGTGTCCCACAGGGGTATATTGACTCACCTAGCCAGTTCTCTCAAATTCTAAATCAAGATCTAAAAATGATTAAATGTAAAGAGAGTAAATTGGTGCATTTTGTGGATGATATTCTTTTGGCATCCCCAAATGCAAAGATGTGTCTCAGGGATAGCAAGATCCTTTTGATTGAATTGTATAAATGAGGACATGAAATCTCCAAGGCAAAATTACAATTTGTTTTGCCTCAGTTCAATATCTTGGGTTTGTGTTGTCAGAGGGTTCCAGAAGTATCACACAGAAGAGAATAGGTGCCATACAAAAATTGAGTGCACCTAGAACTAAAAAACAACTTAGAGCTATTCTTGGAACTACTGGTTTCTATAGACAATGGATTCCTGGATATAGTGAGATCACTAAATGTTTAACAGATCTGACCAGGAATACCGAACCAAAACCTCTGAAACTAAAGCCTGAACATTGCTTAGCCTTAGATAAGCTGAAAGAAGCCATTCTATCTGGACCTGCATTAGGAATCCAAGACTATGAGAAAACTTTCCAGCTGTTTGTCAATGAAAAAAAGGGTATAGCTTCTGGTGTGTTGACACAGACTTTAGGGCAAAGTA
>NW_025393573.1:0-1449 GCF_016433145.1 Gracilinanus agilis
TAAAACCTTTTCCCCCTGCAACTAAGAGGTGTCCTTGCCCCTAAAACCAGCCTGAAATCCTTGCCTTAAAAATCTCCTCAAGCTTGCCTTTGTAGCCAGATTCTCCATACTCCCACCTGGATTCTGTGCCCTCCCATTGCCTCTTCACTACTAAAGGTCATTATTGAACACTCAGGTTTGCCTCTTGATGAACTACAGTGGCTGCTTTTCTACCACTGAAGAGTAGCAATAAAATCATATAACATAATATAAAATATTATAAAATAAGATCAGTGGTTCTTGAAATTGAAAATTGTTTTCTTTTCCTTTTCCTTTTCCTTTAATCTGACCTTTATAAAATACAGCACCAAACATCATGATTGCAACTTTACAAGGTAAGTTTTTGGCTTTTATTCAATTGGGAACACTTAAGTTCTCAGAATGTCTCCTTCTCCGTATGTTGGTAGGGAATTTTCTGTAACAATTCATAAATGTTAAAGCACAAAAACTTATCATACAAAAAATGCAAGTTAAAAAGAAAACTGACATTCAAAATCAATTGGACAATTTTAAGCACTCCTTAAATGGTCCAATGGCAATAGATGATTCCATCCAAGATATATCTGAATTTTCCACCCTATTCCTGAACTACCTAGAGAAATTGATCCTGAAATAGACACGGAAAACCCCTCTCCTGTGTCTCAGATGGAAAACCTCTTTTCAGCAACTCCTGGAAAACCTTCTCTCCCCTGCTCTTTCTTCCGATGCCCAATCCTGTCCTGTACCTTCTCCCACCTCACAACCAACCCTCGTCCCAAGAAAACCTTATCTCCCAAAGGATCACGGGGGGAATATGCAGATGGAAAATTTGCCACACCTGAGCTACATTCCCAGCATCCTTTTAAGTACATCCCCATTTGACATACAGGGGCTTGGGAGATAAATTTGGCTGAGACCCACACTCTAAGGCTCTTTTTTGGGAGCTTGTGCTTTACTTTGGTAAAGTGCTACAGGTATGAGGGATTTGGGGCTCTCTTTCCCTTGCTCAATTTACTGAAAGAATCCTTTTCCTTATCTGTTCCACCTCTTTTTGTTTATTATTAAATAATATATTTTTTTAAAACACTAGGACTATTTATTTATTTTTACTCCTACACAACACAAATGTGACCTATATCATATTACCTTCTTTCTTGGAGGGAGGCTGTGAGAGAGAGCGAGAAAATGCAATGCAAAATGGCAGGAAACAACTGTTTAAAATTGTATAGGCATGTAAAAATAAATTTAAAAAATAAATGCAATGACTTTCAGAAATGAGATGACAGCTCATTGCTCAGCTACATTGAGATATAGTCATTGGGCAGTTGAATAGAATTATTCTCACTGAATTAAGATGTATGGTTAAGTGTCATCATTCACAAAATACAAGGTAGTAGATGAAATTCTGGCCTTGGGATCAGAAGGCATTGG
>NW_025393574.1:0-1749 GCF_016433145.1 Gracilinanus agilis
TTCCTTTTAGCTAAAACCTTTTCCCCCTGCAACTAAGAGGTGTCCTTACCTCAAAAACCAGCCTGAAATCCTTGCCTTAAAAACCTCCTCAAGCTTATCTTTGTAGCCAGATTCTCCATACTCCCACCTGGATTCTGTCCCCTCCCATTGCCTCTTCACTACTAAAGGCCGTTATTGAACACTCAGGTTTGCCTCTTGCTGAACTACAGTGGCTGCTTTTCTACCACTGAAGAGTAGCAATAAAATCATGTAACAATATAAAATATTATAAAATAAGATCAGTGGTTCTTGAAATTGAAAATTGTTTTCTTTTCCTTTTCCTTTAATCTCACCTTTATAAAATACAGCACCAAACATTACAATTTCGACTTTACAAGATAAGTTTTTGGTTTTTATTCAATTGGGAACACTTAAATTCTTGGAATGTCTCCTTCTCCTTATGTTGGTAGGGAATTTTCTATAACAATTCATAAATGTTAAGGCACAAAAACTTATCATACAAAAAATGCAAGTGAAAAAGCAAACTGACATTCAAAATCAATTGGACAATTTTAAGCACTCCTTAAATGGTCCAATGGCAATAGATAATTCCATCCAAGATACATCTGAATTTTCCACCCTATTCCTGAACTACCTAGAGAAATTGATCCTGAAATAGACACGGAAAACCCCTCTCCTGTGTCTCAGATGGAAAACCTCTTTTCAGCAACTCCTGGAAAACTTTCTCTCCACTGCTCTTTCTTTCAATGCCCAATCCTGTCCTGTACCTTCTCCCACCTCACAACCAACCCTAGTCCCAAGAAAACCTTATCTCCCAAAGGATCACAGGGGGGAATATGCAAATGGAAAATTTGCCACACCTGAACTACATTCCCAGCATCTTTATAAGTACATCCCCATTTGACATACAGGGGCTTTGGAGATAAATTTGGCTGAGACCCACACGTTAGGACTCTTTTTTGGGAGCTTGTGGTTTACTTTGGTAAAGTGTTACAGGTATGAGGGGTTTTGGGCTCTCTTTCCCTTGCTCAATTTACTGAATCCTTTTCCTTATCTGTTCCTCCTCTTTTTGTGTATTCTTAAATAATATATATTTTTTAAAACACTAGGACTATTTATTTATTTTTACTCCTACACAACACAACTGCAACCTATATCATATTACCTTCTATCTTGGAGGGAGGCTGTGAGAGAGAGGGAGAAAATGCAATGCAAAATGGCAGGAACCAACTTTTTTAAATTGTATGGGCATGTAAAAAATAAATTTAAAAAATAAATGCAATGACTTTCAGAAACGAGATGACAGCTCATTGCTCAGCTACATTGAGATATAGTCATTGGGCAGTTGAATAGAATTATTCTCACTGAATTAAGATGTATGGTTAAGTGTCATCATTCACAAAATACAAGGTAGTAGATGAAATTCTGGCCTTGGGATCAGAAGGCATTGGACCAATAAATTGCGATTTATGTCTACGTTTCTTATTTCTATCAAATATCATGACTGAGCAAGATAAGCTTTAAATTCCATTCCCACTCTCTCTTTAGTGGTGCTAAAGATGCCAAGTAGAAAATCATGTCATGGATTCCTTATTTGACTTCTTCACCCAGAAGTTTGCTGAAAGGAGAAAAGAAATATATGTCCAGAGAGCATTTTCCACCAGAAAAAAAGTCCACATTGAACTAAGCAGGGTAAAATTTGTTCCCAGGATGATATAACAAGATAGATACTATATTTTGTCTCTCACC
>NW_025393575.1:0-4314 GCF_016433145.1 Gracilinanus agilis
AGGTACAGAGTTAATAATTTCTCTCCTTGATAATTAAGAAGCCTGAACTCCAAAAAATATATTACTTAGACAATCAAGGTCAGAACTGGACAAAGCTATACAAGACTTTATCTGACCAGGTGCAAACCTGTAAATCAAGAGTATAGGTCTCAATTATTTAGGTTCTCCATGAAATATATTTCTGCTCCCAGAATTAACCTCCTAGTAATTGGTGTTTGGAATTTGGCCTTTGACCCTGGGCTTATCTCTCTACTTTTTAGACTCTAATGGTTTTTTGTATAATTTTTAACCCCTTCACAGCTGTGGTTCTTTCTCTATGCTCTTTGTGTGAGACCAGTATATATTAAACTCAAGACTCCATGGCAAGTTGGAGCAGTTATGAGCTAAGCACTCAATCTGACTGTTTTCATTCAATCCAACGCCACTAAACGCCACTCAGTACTCCCAGAAATATAGAGCTGGTTCTCTATAAAGTTATAAGGTAGATATATAAATATATAGACAGCAGAAGGCAGAGAGCTGGCTGGCTGACATACACATTCTTAGTAGAATGCAACAGCAAGGTTTTGAAGAGGGAGTTGACTGGAACTGCCAAGGCTGGAGGAAGGAACTTGGGAGCTGTGATCCTGTCATCTATCTGATACCAGATACTTTGAAGATCTTGAAGATCTTGAATATCAACTAAGTGCCTTGAGTGAGGGAGAACAAGAGATTGTACCTGGGTGGACCAGTTACAGTGTGTCTGTCTCCTCAGTCTGTGGACTTACAGGCTGATCAAGAAGTGTTCCTGTTACCTGTGCCATAAAGGATTCAGCTGGGACCAGTATCTCCTGTGGAATGAGAAAATTCCCTTATGTCCAAGAGTCCCCAGGAGCCACCCTGATTCAGCCAGACTCCTGTCTGTGCTGGAGATAAACTAGCCAGCCCAATCTAATTGGTACTTGAGGAAACACCTGATAATGTAGCAATCAGTGGAACCAGATTGGAGCAGGAGTTTAAGGCCCAAGGGAATGAAAGTATGCCAATTCCACTTTTCCCCTTGTGTGAGCTTCCAGTTGTTATAGATGATGAGATTTTCCACTTTGAGCAGCATACAAGGTTTAAGGCTGAGGACATAGATTCAATTAAGCGGAAGGCACCCAAATTTTATGACTTGCCAGCTAATTTTATCACAGTAATATGATCTGTGGGGAAAACCTTTGACCTACATTTCAATGACTTTTGGTTCATTTGGGGGAAGTATTATCTAAACATGATAGGCAGAAATTTGTAGTAGAGACAAGAACTACTCAAGGTTTGACACCATGGCCAGAGAATTGGCAGATGTTTGACCTTAATTCAGTTCCTATTTTTATTGTATGTTAAAACAGGCCCAGAAATCATTTATTAAGGTGTTAGAAAATAATTCAAAGAAGCTCAATGCATGGTCTAAATCTGAATGTACCAAAACAGACAGGACAGGAAACACCTACAGCGTTTCTTGACAGGATAATTGAGGCTGCATAAACATTAGGTCTCAATATCCAAGATGATACCAACATAGATCATGTGAAGAGAATATTCA
Organism: Gracilinanus agilis; assembly: GCF_016433145.1. NCBI lineage: Eukaryota > Metazoa > Chordata > Mammalia > Didelphimorphia > Didelphidae > Gracilinanus > Gracilinanus agilis. The sequence goes on from NW_025393575.1 coordinate 1,565, forward strand.
TACAAAACTTGGTAACAAATGTGAAGAGGTTCTTTTTGGACAATTGCCCAGATTAGGAAATGTTTTCTCTTGATGAGCTAAAACAAAAGGTGACCTATGTGCATGCTCAAGAGAAAGACAGAGTACTAGATAAGAAGGATGCTGTAATAGAGAGTCTTTGTAAACAACTGAAGGTGGCCAATAACAAGGCTAAGGATAAAGAAATAAATGAAATCAAGGCAGTAGCAGAATTGAGGGCATCAGAAAGTAAAGTTAACAACTACAGGAATAATGCTAGTGTGAACAACAGGTACCGAGGGCAAAAATGATGATACCTATGCAACAGAATTGGGGAATTGTAAAGGATTGTCATTTTAAGGGTCAATTTAATATGCAGAGATATAATAACAGGAATTATGGAGATAGTAATAATTATAATAATAGGAGAAACAACTGGAATAATAACAATTATGGATTTGGTCAACAAAATGGATTTATTTATCAGGATGCTTACTGTCAAGGGACACAAGTCCAAGCCCTGAATATGGCTGTTATGTAGGATTATATTAGAACTGGTGTTTGCTCAAAGTACAGCCAGGTTATATTTGGGAATGCTAATCATGTGAATCAGAATGGAGGGACCTCCTCATTATGAAGGTGGGCTCAAAATTCAGAAGTAATTAATCAGTTGATGGGAATTAAGTGAATATTGAATAAATTGTATGTGTTAAGGATAATGATCATAGAATTGTGAATAATGTTGATGCTGTAATTGGTGGCAATAATGATTTGATTGGTGTTAATAATAATTTAATTTAAAATGGTGGTAATTTAATCAGTGTTAATGATATTTTAAATGGAATCAATGACAATTTAATCAATATAAATGGTAATTTAAAGAGAATCAATGATAATTTAAGTGTTGCTGGTGCTAAATTGATTAAATTAAATGATGTTGGTGGTACTAATAGCAATTTAACTAATGCTAGTGGTATTAATAGTAATTTACCCATTAGTGGTAATTTAAATAGTGTTTGTAATAATTTGATTTAGATTGATAATAATTTACTTGGTGTTGATAATAATTTAATTAGTTTTATAAATTGTAAGAAAAAGGAAAATTGTGTTGGAAAGGGTGTTGGAAATTCTAGGGATTGTGTGATTATAGAGAACATAAGGGGTTGAGAGGAAGAGAAAGTAAGGAAGGCTCAGGCCAAGGTTTCTCTCTTGTAAATGACATAGTAAATACTAGCTGGGTCTCAGTGGGCCAATGGCCAAGAGAATCTCTGCTTTGAAGGGCAAGAAGTAACTAGTTTGGTTCAGCCAAAGGCCCAGTCTCATAACCTCTGGCACTAGGTAGAGGCAGGAACCATGACTAGTATCCAGGAAAAAGATGGGCATTGAGTTGCCAGTGGGTGCCAAGATTTTGGTACAAGGAAACATGATCCTGTGTTAGACAAGAACCCAAGAAACAGAAGGTCCAGATAAACTAAAGAACACATTAAGAGACCCAAATATTGCCGTGTTCATTCATCATGCTCTCTTAATTTGGGTCCTTAATTCCTTCCTGACTCACCCCCTATTATTTCTTCAAGGGATAAAATTGTCAGACATTTTATAGGATGAGCCAAAAACAATTAAAATTAAAGTTGAATAAAGTATTGTATTTTTAAAAGTTTATTATCTGACAAAATAGAACCACGTGACTAAGTTTTTTACATGCTCAAAAAATCCCCACTTCACCAAGGCCACCAACAGGAAGGAAAAGAGCACTAGACACGGAACTTCACCCAATTTATATCCTGTCTACATCAGCCCATAATTACAGGAAGTGAGTACAGTACTGGGAATAGTAGGTTTATTGCAGATCATAGTTTTTAGGGTAACATATTCAAATTACACACTAGTTTGCTATGAGTTCAGATGAGGTCCACTGCCAAAGTTCCAGTTTTCCCAGGTGAGGATTCTCTAAAGGATGTCAGAAGCAAATTTCTCTCTCTCCAGTGTTGCCATTCTTAACTTCATCTCCCAGTGACCTGGAGGTTATTATAAGAATTTTCTAACCCTTACTGATTAATGGTATAGGATGGTAATACCAATAATTATGTCCTGTGTGGACAGGCTGTTGGATCTGACTGTTTCAGAAAATGGCTTCTCAGAGCAGCCAAAGAATTCTGGTTCAGCCAGTAGTTTAAAAAAATATTTTTTTGTTATAGGTAAAAAACTAATGAAAGCTAAAGTAAAAGGAAACAAGTGGAAAAGAAATTCTTATGATATATAAGTCCCTAAGCTAAAATTTCTTACTTCAACCACCCCAATCTAATCCTCATGAATCTTCTTCCTCCCCAAAAGAATTGAGGCTATTCTCTCTTCCTATTCTATCTAAATCCCCCTAAACCTTAATCTATCTAGCCTATCTAAATTATACACAAGAGAAATAAGTTAGGTCTCTCTCTTCCTTGCTGTAGAGATGAACAAACAGCTTTGAATCTCCACAGCCTTTTCCACTCACCCAGCAAATATGTTGGGACTTGCACCAATGTTTCACCAACAATCGCCTTCACTTCACAGGTCTTTTAGATGAATATTAAATGTGAAACACAGATTTTCCAAATCTCAGAGAGCAGCTCTAAGGACCTCCTTTTGGTACAGGATCAGCCCCCAAGAGTCAAAAGTCAATTGGGTAACTGTCTCTCAAAACACTCTGGGAAAATTCTTTCTTACCCATCAGTCCATCTGAGATTCCATTCAGATTTTAAAGAAACCTAGCT
>NW_025393576.1:0-8162 GCF_016433145.1 Gracilinanus agilis
TATATATATGTAGAACCAGGAGAAGATATCCAACATACACCCTTGGAAAGGTGGAAAAATCATCTAACATATGAGTTACTACCCACTAAAGACTTTGAGTTTTCACTATATCTGACTCGACTCATCATAAAATAAATAACTACTGGCCAAGGGAGTTGGGGTAGAGTGGGATCCTGGCCTTAAAATGTATTCATATGCATATCTATGGAAAACATCCACTATTATGCTACCCCTTCATCCCCTGCCATAAGTTGCTGCCTATTTGGTCTGAGTACATGCTTTGCCCTGATGGCAATGAGAATTTTATGAGTGGTTAATGGGAAGGAGAAGCAAAGTGAAGCACAGGAGGATATAGGGGGAAATGATGAGAGAACCCTGACAGAGGTTTCAAGAGAAAGTGGCAGGAAGTCTGAGATTTACAACAGGCCTGAGTGAAATATTCCATGGAATGACAGAGTGGAGGGTAATGGCATAATCAGTCAGTCAACAAGCATTTATTAAGCTTCTACTGCGTGGCGAGCCCTGAGGATACAAAGAAAGACCAAAAAAAGGAAAAGAAAAACAGTCCTTGCTCTCAAGGTGCTCTAATAGAGGAGCTAACATGCACACAACTATCTACAGAAAAAAATTGGAAATAATCAACAGAGAGAAAACATTGAGTAAAACTGTGGGAGGCTCTTGTAGAGAGAAGGGTATTAGCTGGGACTTGAAGGAAGTCAAGGAAGCCAAGAGATGGAAATGAAGAAAGAGCTCCCATATTCAATCCTAAAAGGCAATAGGGAGTCATTGGTGTTTATTTATTCATTTGATGATAGTCAGTCTTGGCCCTTAGAAAGCAGAATGTGAAGGCTGAGTGGAGGATGGACTAGAAATGAGAGAGAAGTGTGGCAGAGAGACTAACCAGCAGGCTACTGCAATGGTCCAGGTGTGAGGTAATGAGGGTTTGCACCAGCATGGAGGAGAGGAGGCCATATCTGAAAAATGTTACTAAAGGAAAATTACCAGGACTTGACAGCAGATTGGATATGGTGAGTGAGAGAGAATGAGGATAGGATGACTCCTAGGTTATGAGTCTGGTTGAGTAAAAAGTGGCAGTGCCCTCAACAGTAATGGGTGGCAAGGCATCCAGGTGGCTCAGTGGATAGTCAGGCCTTGAAATGAAAGGTCCTGGATTCAAATCTGGCATCAGACACTTCCTAACTGTGTGACTTTGGGCGAGTCAATTAACTCCATTGCCTAGCGCTTACTCCTTTTCTGCCTAAGAATCCATTCACAGTTTTGATTCTAAAGTGGAAGGTAAGAGTTTTAAAAAACAAAATAGAGTAATGGTGAAATTTTGAAGGGAGAAGGCATTTTGGGAAAGGAAAATGAATTAAGTTTTGGTCAAACTGAGTTTAAGATGTCTTCAAGACATACCCTAACTTGGATCTCCCATAGATATCTCAAACGCAGCATGACCAACAATGGCCTCATCTTTGGACCACATCTAATCTGTTGCCAAGTCCTATCAATTCTCCCTCAGTGCCATCTCTCATATATGGCCCTTTTTGTTCCCTGGCAGTTCTGTCACCCTCTTCACCTCACACCTGGACAATTCCAGTAGCCTGTTGATTGCTCTTCCTGCCCCAGGCCATCTTCCACCAAGCATCTTCCATTGATCTTCCTGAAGGGCAGTTAAAGATGTGAGACTGGAGGTCAAGAGGGAGTTTAGGGATAGATTTGTGGATCTAAAGAATCATAAGCATAGAGATGATAATTGAATCCATGGAAGCTGGTAAAGGAGGGTAATGAATGGAAAAGATGGCAGAATTTGGATCTAGAGGACTTACTTTTGAAGCCTGACCCTGAACACTTAATACTTTGTATGATATCGGGCATGTCGGTTCAACTCTCCGAATATGCTTTAGAAATCCCCAAGATGGGGTGATGGGGGAAAGCAGATAGCTCAAACACTGACATTTATAATCATTCGTCTTCTTCTGACTCCTTTCCTTCAAGCTCATCCCTCTCTTCTCCGTTCTTCAGGAGTCGATAACTATTGAGGAAGCACAATGTGAAGAAGCTGTAAGAAGGCAATTGAGGTCTAGGGTCAAGAGAAAGGTCCTCATGATTACAGCTCCCCCAGGATGGAATGGACTTCCTCAATAGGTGGCAGGTTTCCCCTCCTTGATGATCTTCTATCAAAAGCTAGATGAGTAAAAAAATTGATTAAAAAAGAAGAAGCTAGATGATCAGCTGACAGGTATGTTATAGTAGGGATTCCTTTAGGATATAAATCGGACCAGCTCTCAAGGATGATGGCTCCGTAGGGAAATTCCCAAAATAGAATTCTCAGCTCCTCTCTAATCTATTTTCTACCCCTGGTATGCCTTCTGTATAACAGAGACAATACCATTAAAGGGTACTAAAAACCTCAAAATACTAGTTCCCTTCTCTCATCTCCCTGTATTTCTCTGTAGCCTTTTCAACTATTAGACACCTTAAATTAGATCTCCCATAGATAACTCAAACTCCACATGGCCAACTCTTCATCATTGGACCATAGCCAATCTGCTGCCAATTCTCCCTTAGTAACAGCTCTCACATTATGGCCCCTTTTTCTCTTCTGGCACCACTGCCACCTTGGTGCAGGCCCTTTACCTCACACCTGGACAATTCCAGTAGGATGCCGGTTGGCCTTCCTGACTCAAGTCTCTCCCTACTCCAGTCCATCTTCCACTAAGCTGTCAAATTTTCTTGAAGGGCTGGTCCATTCACGTGACCGCCCTATTTAGTAAACTCAGTCAGTCCTTAGCCTTCAGGATCAAATATCAAATCTTCAGGCATCCAAAGCCCTTCTGAACCCGGTCTCCTCCTCCCTTTTCCGTCTTCTTGTACCTTACTCCCTATGTGAAATTAATATAAAATGTAGCCCTTTACCCCGGCACGCTTATTGATTCAGGACACCAGCGAGTCCTGTGACCAAAGTACTGGGGAGGTTCCTGGTGTCTGACTTCTGGAAGGGACTGGCAGAAGTCCCTGCGTGACAGTTGAAGTGTCCAGAAGTCAGGACTTGGCACCTGGACCGAAGCTAAGGCTAGCCAATCAGAGATGCCGAAGGAGAGATGTCACTGGCCTCATAAGAAAGGTACGGAGCAGTAGCACAGTCTCTCTTTCACTCAGGACTCTCTCTCTCTGACTGGAGATGAGGCAGGCTCCTTTCTCTGGAGGTTTAACCCTCCCCTTGAGCCTTGGCTGGGAGCTAAGGAAGCATGGAAGTGCTTTTTTAAGTTGGGGCAGCCTGGTGATCATTCTCTCTTTCTCTCTCTAACATGCTAATAAATAATTATAAATTAATATATTGGAGGACATCAAGGAGACAGTTACATTACAAGGGAGAATTTTGTCTCCAAGGAACTTTAATCATTGCATTCCCCAAATTTATTTCAATCTAGTTACACTGTAGCTTCCTTGTTATTTCTCCCATAAAATATTCCGTGTCCTAACTCTAGATTTTTCACTGGCTGTCACCTGGGCCTGAAATTTCCTTTCTACTCACCTCTACCTCCTGGCTTTCCTGACTTTCTTCAAGTCTTAACTGAAATCCCACCATCTGCAAGAAAGTTTTCCCTATCGCCCTTAATCTAGTGCCTTCACCTGGAGATTGTTGCCCATTTCTTCTTATTTTTCAGTTGTTTTTTGGTAGTGGCCAGACTCTTGGTGACCCCATTTGGGTTTTTGTTTTGGCAAAGGTCCCAGAGTAGTTTGCCATTTCCTTCCCCAGCTCGTTTTACAGAGGAGGAAACTGAGGCAAACAGGGTGAAGCGACTTGCCCAAGATCACACAGCTAGTAAGTGTCTGAGGCTGGACGGAAGACAAATCTTCCTGATTCCAAGCCCAGTGCTCTATCCACTGCAGGACCTGCCCCAATCTCCCACTTTTGCCCTATATTTATCTTGTTTGTATATGACCATTTGCATGCTCCCCTCATTAGGCAATGAGCTTCTTAAGAAGAGGGACTTTCGGGGGCAGCTGGGTAGCTCAGTGGATTGAGAGCCAGGCCTAGAGACGGGAGGTCCTCGGTTCAAGTCTGGCCTCAGACACTTCCCAGCTGTGGGACCCTGGGCAAGTCACTTGACTCCCATTGCCTACCCTTACCACTCTTCCACCTATAAGTCAATACACAGAAGTTAAGGGTTTAAAATAAAAATAAAAAAAAAAAGAGGGACTTTCTTTGTAGCCTTAGTGCCTAGCACAGTGCTTGGCATACAGTAGGTGCTCAATAATGTTTATTGACTTGACTTTGCTATCAGGAGTCATTCTCAGTCCCATTGTCCAAATGAGCTTCCAAGATGCAGTTATCGTCTCTCTGCTCACTCCTTTTTTTAAATTAAATTAAATTTTTTTATATTTTTATTTTTATTTAGAATATTTCCCCATAGTTACATATTTCATGTTCTTTCCCTCCCCCCAGCCCCACTTAGCCGACCCACAATTCCGCTGGGTTTTACATGTATCATTGATCAAGTCCTAATTTCATATTATTGATAGTTGGACTAGAGTTATTGTTTAGTGTCTATATCCCCAATAATATCCCCATTGACCCATGTGATCAAGCAGTTGTTTTTCTTCTGTGTTTCCCCTCCCACAATTCTTCCTCTGAGTGTGGCTGGTTTTCTTTCTCATAAGTCCCTCAGCCTTGCTCTGGATCCTTGCATTGCTGCTAGTTCTCTGGTCACTCCTAAAGGAGATGCAGAAACTGTGAACAAGAAGACACTTCAGAAGTTGTCTAATCTAGACTACACAGAAGCAAAATTCCCCTTTGTAATGTAACTGGTCTCCTTGATGTCCCCCAATAAGGGAGAATCTACCACCACCACCCCACATAGGCACTGCATTCCATTTTTGGACAGCTCTCAATTTATCAGGGAATTATTTTCATGATACCAAGCTGAAATCTGCCTCTGCACCTTCTCCCCATCCCTTCTGGTTGTCCCCTCTAGGGTCCAATAGGGCCCAACGAATGTGAAAAAAATGCTCAAAATCATTACTAATTAGAGAAATGCAAATCAAATAATTCTTAGATATTGTCTCTTACCTATCAGATGAACAAAAATGATAAAAGAGCAAAATAACAAGTGTTAGAGGGGATGTGGAAAAATGGGGGCACTACTACACTCTTGGAGGAACTGTGAATCGATTCAACTATTTCTGAGAGCAACCTGGAATTATGCCCAGAGAGCTATAAAAAACCATGTATCCCCGAAGGCCAAGCAAAACCACCATTGGGTCTGTTTCCCCAGGAGATCAGGGCAAAAGGAAAAGAGCCTCTATGTCCCAAAATATTTATAGCAGAACTAGAAATTTAAGAGGATGCATATCAATTGGGGAATGGCAAACAAGTCGTGGCATAGGATCGTGATAGAATACTACTGTGCCCTAAGAAATAATGAGCAGGTTAATTTTTAAAACCTTGGAAAGACCTACATGAAACCATGAAAAGCAAAACAAGTAGAACCAAGAGAATATTATATAAAGGTACAGAATTAACGTCTGAAGAATAACTTGTGAATGTCCACCTCCAGAGAAAGGACCAATAAATGTAAACAGGAAACACGTCATTTATACATACATTTTTTTTGGGCAGGTGATCCCTTCTTTAGTGTGGTGAGGGGAGAGAGAGAGAGAGAGAGAGAGAGAGAGAAAGAGACTTGAGAAATTTAATGTAACCAGCAAACAAATAAATGAATAAAAATGAATTAATGTTTTTAAAGACAGGTAAAAAAAATTTAGAAATCCCTAATTCCCTCCTGAAATCTCTATGGAAGTGTGGTCCCCCATCAAACTCACCAGTAGTCCTTCTTAATACTTTATTCTCCCTATGGGAGACCTGTCCTCATCTTGGATAATGGATTACAGGGACATACTGCCCTGAGCCTATGTCAGATGATTCCCAGGGAAGGGGCCAGAATTCAAAAGACATCAACAGGAGAGATTAGCAGGTATCTTCCAGACACCGGTTCCTACATTGAATTAATCGATTGACCAAACTTGAAAAAGTCAACAAGAGAGATTAGCAGTCTCTTGGTAGCTGGTTGCCTCCAGGCCTGGTTTCTAGTGAACAAAAATCAGGGAACAATTGGTCATCTGTTCCCCACAATTCAATTATTACCTCTACCTGAAGGACAAACACTTTAGCTCCTTTACCTTTGATGACTTCCTTGACACCCCAGGAACAGTCCCGTCTAGTCCTCTAGCTCTTAGAAACAGCTCCTCAGATACTTAAGGACCCCCAGTATGTCTCCCCTAAAGCTCCTCTTCAGTTGAAACATCCTGTTCGACTGTTCTTCCCCTCGTGCTTCCTTATCGTCCTCTGAATTTTCTCCAATGAACAGCCCTCATAAAATATGGCGTGGCCAAGAATGAATACGGTATTCTAGATGCGGTCTGACTAAGAGCAGAGAACTAAGAGCAGAGAAGAGGACCATCCCCTCCCTAGTCCTAGACTCTGTGAGCCACTCCAGAATCTTTGCCAAGAAAACCCCAAGGACGCCACTGGCATTCTAGAGTCCAGAGGGTTGCAAAGAACCAGACACAACCGAATTGGAGAACAACGATAGTCACGAAACACAAATGAACCCACTGGCTGTGTCTGAAAATACATATTTTGTGCTACATTCATCATCCGTCACCTTTCCCAAGAGATAGGAAGCGTGTTCCATCATCAGTCTTCTGAAATCACGTTTGGTCACCGCTCGATCAGACTCCTGAAGTCTTCAGGAGCTGTTTTCTTTGACATTGTTGTGGTTATCATGTAAATTGTTGTCTTGCTTTTGCTCACCTCCCTCTGTATTCCTTCATACGAGGCTTCCCAGGTTGCTTTGACTGAATCCCCTTTTTCCTGCCTTGTGGCATAATCGTATCCCTTCATATCCATGCGTAATCGCTTGTTTATCCATTCCCACACTGGTGGACACCCCCTTAGTTTTCCTTTCTTTCCCACTAGCCAGAGAGACTAGAAGTATTTTTGTCCTGGTGGGTCCTTTCCCCTCTGGCTTTGACTGTGTATATGCCTAGGAGCAATGTTTCTGGGTCCAAGCTTATTCAGTTGAGTAACTTGAGAGAGAAGTTCCAAATTACTTTCTTGAATGGTTGGACCAGGTCATCTCTTCACCTGCACATGGCTAGACTTTAACATGCCTGTCCGCCACCCACCCCTTGAAACAGTTGTGACTTTTCTCTTTTGTCGCCTCAGCTAATCTGATGGGTATGAGATCGAATCTCTGAGTTGTCTGAATTTGCATCTCCCTTGTGATTAGTATTTGAACATTACATTTGACCCGGGGTATCCGCCCAACATAGGGAGGTGAGGGCCTTGATCGTTTTCTCTTGACCTTGGGAGGATACCAATGGAGCATGTATAGCCTATTTCCCCGTGTGACTATCGATTTTCTTTTTTTTAACTCATGCTTCTTTGAAGGCATCCTTTATATCAATGGTGTCAAAGTCCAATAGAATCGAAACCACTAAATCACACGTAAGCATCTCTGCTGGCTTAGAAAACCACATATTGACATTATCTATGTTCTAGTGTTCTTTTTGTTTGTTTTGTTTCCTATTTTCCAATTACATTTTAGAGTCAGCATTCACAAGTGTTGTGGGCCACATGTTTGACACCTCTGCTTTACAGCACATCTCCTTTGTGATTCCTTCTTTTTAAAGTATCAGAGTCAACTCACAGCCGCCATGCGCCTCTCCGTTGTCTTTTAGGGGAGACCGAACCTCATTTACTTAGAGACTCTACTGTTCCATGCCTTGCAGGTCATACGATGACATGGGAAAATGTTGGTATTGAAAATCTAGATCTTTTTTTCAAGGAGATAATTGAGTTCATTAAAAGAGCTTTGAAAGCAATCCAGCCTGACTCTCTCCTGTTCATTTCTGAGTCCAACTCTTTGTCCATTTGTAGAGTCTGTCCAAGATACACATATGTATGCGTGTCTTGGACAGACTCTGCAAATATATGTATGTTTGTGTATGCATGTATCTTGGGGGAGGAGAGAGAGGGAGACAACAAAAGAGACAGAGACAGACAGAGAGACAGAGGGAGAGAAGGAAGAGGAGGAGGAAGAGAAGGAACAGGAAAAGGAGGAGGAGGAAAAGAGGAGGAGGGGGAGGAGAAG
>NW_025393577.1:0-4047 GCF_016433145.1 Gracilinanus agilis
AAGGACATGGGGCTCTAGCTACATCTGGGAGTCTACTCAGCAAGATAGTTGTAATGCAGGATTTCTTGCATTTTCAAATTACCCTAGGCAATCCTGTGAATTACCCTGAATGGAATCTTGAGGATGGCATGCACCATGCCAGGGGCCAACTGGCAGTTGGTCTGTGACTATATAAGGTCCTACCCCTGACTTCCTCTTGGGGACCCCAGGAGGTTGAAGGGGTGTGGGTTGTGGAACATGGGCAGGAAATAGTTTAGAGTTGCCTAGTAGTTAGGGACATCCCTAGAACAACTCAACAACTTCATCTGTTTAGCTGGTGGATCAAATAACATCAAGGCCAGTGTCAAGTTATCTCTGGCTGAGGGCTGGTTTCCTCAGCCTGACCTGACCTTCTAGGTCCATTGCCAACACTTTCCAGTTGCCCCTAGCAATAGCCTTACAAGACCTTGACCCCTCTTACCTCAGTTTTCCCTTTCCAGTTTAAATGAATCCCTTAGCCTAAATCTGTGAGCTCCTGTGATTCCTTCAACATCACCAAAGTTAGGGAGACTGAGAGAAGAGAATATTTAGAAGTTGAGGTTACTATGAAGCAGAAGCTAAGCCTCGAATGTATTCAGGAAGGAGAGTCCCATTTCCTGCTGGGTTCTGCTCTCACCCAGTAGGAAGGCAGTTACTTCAGCAGAGAGGGGCCACACACTCAATACTTTAAAGGAGCCTACAGCTGGCAGTGGAGATTGACTGAGCACCACAGCTGAGGCTGCTCATCACTGATAACATCTTGCTCTAAAATCTCCTGCTAGTTTGGTTACAGGCTCCCAGGCCCCTGGTGACTTACATTTACCATCATCATCATATTATCTATTACATTAACATCCTGTACGTAGTATAGCAGTTAAATATTAGGCATTTTGTAGATATGTATTAAGATATTCCCTGTGCCAGTATATAGATGGCTCTCAGTCTTAAGGATCTATTTTATCATTGTATCTGGACTTAGTTTGTAAGAAACTCCAATTTTAGATTGTACTTTAAGAATACTCAATAACAGACTAGAAAAGAATTATGGAATTATTTACTTCTCCCAAAAATGGTGAACTAGAAAAAAAAAGAAAACTATCTAGATATTGCTTGTGAATGTTAAGTTCCTTGGACTAATTTATTTTACTCTCCCTATATTAAGAAGAATGTATAATGTGTAGTTATTGATGAGTAATTATTATGAAGCTTATGTTTTCTCAGTCTTATGAAAGAGTTATTAAAATACTGCTGGTATTTCTTATCCAATTTTTAATATTTTAATTCATTATTTGTGGTTATTCATTATGGTAATTTACTCATATAAAATAAATAAAATTCCATCCCATTGTTTTACTTCTGAAATGTGTATTTCTAAACTAACAATACTACAAATAGAAATATTCAAAATGTCTCCTTTAAAAACAATTTGTTTGTAAATCAGATTTTTTAAAAATAGAATTCTTTCCAAGTTTCCTTTGCTTTGCAAAATCTTTGTCAAATCAAACTGTATGAGTTATATTAATGGTTTCCCAGGAGATAAGGTAGGTAGAGATCAACTAGATGTACAGATAGGCCACTCAAATCAAGATAGCAAAAGTTGTAGCAGGGAGTATGGTATGAAATAGAACAGTGGCTGTGGGCTGGTGGGGCTTATCTAGTTCTATCAAGTGTCCCAGAAGTCAGGGAACTAATTTCCTTGATTACCTCAGCCAGGCTGGTGCTTTCAAAGATAGTCAGTTTCTCCAAATCACTTTGAGTCCCAGGCAAATAGAGTCATTCTTATACATCTTCATCATCCACACAGTAAGCCAAATTATGCATATCAAGATAGCTAGCTAAGTGGCTAGCTAGATGGATGTATAAATATATGGATAGATAAAGATAGAGATAAAGACAGAGATAGAGATAGAGATAATGTATTTGTATACATACATTCATGTGGGCAGCTAAGTGATACAGTGTATTAAGAGTTGGACCTGGACTCATCTTCCTTAGTTCAAATCTGATTATTGACACTTATTAGCTGTTTGACACCTGGGCAAATCTCTTCACCTGGGTTATATCAGTTCCTCATCTGTAAAATGAACTGGAAAAGGAAAAGTCAAACTATTCCAGTATCTCTGCCAAGAAAACCCCAAATAGTGTAAAAAAGAATTGAGCATGACAGAAACTGAACAACAACTATTTACACACAAAAATATATACAAATATGTATGCATATGTGGGAAGCCGTTCGATGTATTAAAGCCTTTGGAGAAATAGGATCAAATTTAGGGCCTGTTATCTGGATTCCCTACGTGACCAATCCAGACTGAGGCAGTCTTTGAGTTTGGTTCTGGTCACCTGAGCCCCAAAAAGCTCTGGTACCAGCAGGTAGGTTAATCCAAAATCAACTTGATCCCTCCAAGAGGCTATTAGGAGTCATTTAGAGAAACAGAGTCTGTAACAGATATTTTATCTGGATCCCATTACAAAATCATCAGGAAGTAAAACTGTGTGTATGATTTTTCTGCATTGCATGTCAGGAATGCGGACAGAATGGGCCATCTAAGATAAAAATCTGAGGCTCCTCTTTTGACTCAGTTTTGATCCTCACCTTTCTTAGAACACCTATTGGAAAACTTTGAAGTGGCAGACCAGCATCTACTGAGTTAATGATTCCTCTCCTTGATAATTAAGAAGCCTGAACCCTAACAAACATTACTTAAGATAAGTCTGCATACTTAGATAAAGTATGGTGCTTTTAGTCTTGACTTTACTTGTCCAGATGCTATAATCCTGGAAGACAGAACTCAATAAGTGAGCATCTCCATAAAAAAATATTTCCTCTCCCAGAATTATCCCTACTAATTGATGGTTGGAATTTGGCCATTGTCTTGGTACTTATACCTTTACTCTTTAGACTTTAATGGGTTATGTATGATCTGTTACCCCTTCATAGCGGTGTTCTTTGTTTGAAGCCAGTATATAATAAACTCCCAAGCCCAGAGAATTTGGAACAGCATGAGCTAACCACTAGTCTAGTTGTTCTCATTTTCTTTCTCCTGCTTTAACCATACTATGCCACCACACTGCTCAGGACCCCAAAAAATCATATAGAGGCATGGCCCCCTATATGCATATATATAAGTACAGAGACAGAAACTTAAATATGCCTACATAAATCATCTAAGCATTACCCTTGCCTCATTCATGCATGATCTTGCAACAAACAGGGAACCTTTCTAAAATGTATTTTGGTTTCATAGCACGTAGGGCTCTCCTAAATGGACAGCTTTTTTCAGGTCTTTTTATTCACTTTTTTTGAGGAATAAAATCAAATTCTTTCATGCCAAGTCATATATGTCCTAAATACTAGTTACTGAGGCAACCTGGTAGACTGGAAAAGGGGTTATTATTAAAGCTAAATCCTCAATTCTATTATTTCATTTTGTATTTAATGTGTCGTGAATTGAAAACTCTTGCCTGTTGTTATTAAGGATCCACATATATACAGTGGAAAAAAGAATGATCATATTTTCACTCTCTGATGAATGGTTACTATGGGGAAAGCATGGATAAACTTTAGAAATAGGAATAATATTAATAACATAAATATAAATGATGATACTGAATTCTCTGAAATTATTTTTCACTAGTCCCTTTCCCCCTCAGTATCTATCATCATCCTCCATAATCAAGGAGAGTAATTAGGACAAAGGAGGAAAATATGAAGCATGGACTTTGAGCAACTACAAAAAGGAAGTTAACTTGTATTTCAATGATAAGGTGTGCATGCACAAAGATTTACATATAATGTGATTTTTTAAAATTAATTCCTTTTGGCAACTTTCTCATGAATAATAAAACAGGTACATATATGTGCATATCTGAATCTTCTATTCCAGTTTTTATATTACTTTTGATGACTTTTTTGTTTTGATATATTTTCTCTTTGATCCCATAAAGTTCTTCAATTATAATTAATGAAAGAGAATGAGAGAGAGAAGAGAAGAGAAGAGAAGAGAAGAGAAGAGAAGAGAAGAGAAG
>NW_025393578.1:0-4052 GCF_016433145.1 Gracilinanus agilis
AAGGACATGGGGCTCTAGCTACATCTGGGAGTCTACTCAGCAAGATATTTGTAATGCAGGATTTCTTGCATTTTCAAATTACCCTAGGCAATCCTGTGAATTACCCTGAATGGAATCTTGAGGATGGCATGCACCATGCCAGGGGCCAACTGGCAGTTGGTCTGTGACTATATAAGGTCCTACCCCTGACTTCCTCTTGGGGACCCCAGGAGGTTGAAGGGGTGTGGGTTGTGGAACATGGGCAGGAAATAGTTTAGAGTTGCCTAGTAGTTAGGGACATCCCTAGAACAACTCAACAACTTCATCTGTTTAGCTGGTGGATCAAATAACATCAAGGCCAGTGTCAAGTTATCTCTGGCTGAGGGCTGGTTTCCTCAGCCTGACCTGACCTTCTAGGTCCATTGCCAACACTTTCCAGTTGCCCCTAGCAATAGCCTTACAAGACCTTGACCCCTCTTACCTCAGTTTTCCCTTTCCAGTTTAAATGAATCCCTTAGCCTAAATCTGTGAGCTCCTGTGATTCCTTCAACATCACCAAAGTTAGGGAGACTGAGAGAAGAGAATATTTAGAAGTTGAGGTTACTATGAAGCAGAAGCTAAGCCTCCAATGTATTCAGGAAGGAGAGTCCCATTTCCTGCTGGGTTCTGCTCTCACCCAGTAGGAAGGCAGTTACTTCAGCAGAGAGGGGCCACACACTCAACACTTTAAAGGAGCCTACAGCTGGCAGTGGAGATTGACTGAGCACCACAGCTGAGGCTGCTCATCACTGATAACATCTTGCTCCAAAATCTCCTGCTAGTTTGGTTACAGGCTCCCAGGCCCCTGGTGACTTACATTTACCATCATCATCATATTATCTATACATTATCATCCAGTACATAGTATAGCAGTTAAATATTAGGCATTTTGTAGATATGTGTTAAGATATTCCCTGTGCCAGTATATAGATGGCTCTCAGTCTTAAGGATCTATTTTGTCATTTTATATGGACTTAGTTTGTAAGAAACTCCAATTTTAGATTGTACTTTAAGAATACTCAATAACAGACTAGAAAAGAATTATGGAATAATTTACTTCTGCCAAAAATGGTGAACAAGAAAAAAAAGAAAAAAGAAAACTATCTAGATATTGCTTGTGAATGTTAAGTTCCTTGGACTCACTTATTTTACTCTCCCTATATTAAGAAGAATGTATAATGTGTAGTTATTGATGAGTAATTATTATGAAGCTTATGTTTTCTCAGTCTTATGAAAGAGTTATTAAAATACTGCTGGTATTTCTTATCCAATTTTTAATATTTTAATTCATTATTTGTGGTTATTCATTATGGTAATTTACTCATATAAAATAAATAAAATTCCATCCCATTGTTTTACTTCTGAAATGTGTATTTCTAAACTAACAATACTACAAATAGAAATATTCAAAATGTCTCCTTTAAAAACAATTTGTTTGTAAATCAGATTTTTTAAAAATAGAATTCTTTCCAAGTTTCCTTTGCTTTGCAAAATCTTTGTCAAATCAAACTGTATGAGTTATATTAATGGTTTCCCAGGAGATAAGGTAGGTAGAGATCAACTAGATGTACAGATAGGCCACTCAAATCAAGATAGCAAAAGTTGTAGCAGGGAGTATGGTATGAAATAGAACAGTGGCTGTGGGCTGGTGGGGCTTATCTAGTTCTATCAAGTGTCCCAGAAGTCAGGGAACTAATTTCCTTGATTACCTCAGCCAGGCTGGTGCTTTCAAAGATAGTCAGTTTCTCCAAATCACTTTGAGTCCCAGGCAAATAGAGTCATTCTTATACATCTTCATCATCCACACAGTAAGCCAAATTATGCATATCAAGATAGCTAGCTAAGTGGCTAGCTAGATGGATGTATAAATATATGGATAGATAAAGATAGAGATAAAGACAGAGATAGAGATAGAGATAATGTATTTGTATACATACATTCATGTGGGCAGCTAAGTGATACAGTGTATTAAGAGTTGGACCTGGACTCATCTTCCTTAGTTCAAATCTGATTATTGACACTTATTAGCTGTTTGACACCTGGGCAAATCTCTTCACCTGGGTTATATCAGTTCCTCATCTGTAAAATGAACTGGAAAAGGAAAAGTCAAACTATTCCAGTATCTCTGCCAAGAAAACCCCAAATAGTGTAAAAAAGAATTGAGCATGACAGAAACTGAACAACAACTATTTACACACAAAAATATATACAAATATGTATGCATATGTGGGAAGCCGTTCGATGTATTAAAGCCTTTGGAGAAATAGGATCAAATTTAGGGCCTGTTATCTGGATTCCCTACGTGACCAATCCAGACTGAGGCAGTCTTTGAGTTTGGTTCTGGTCACCTGAGCCCCAAAAAGCTCTGGTACCAGCAGGTAGGTTAATCCAAAATCAACTTGATCCCTCCAAGAGGCTATTAGGAGTCATTTAGAGAAACAGAGTCTGTAACAGATATTTTATCTGGATCCCATTACAAAATCATCAGGAAGTAAAACTGTGTGTATGATTTTTCTGCATTGCATGTCAGGAATGCGGACAGAATGGGCCATCTAAGATAAAAATCTGAGGCTCCTCTTTTGACTCAGTTTTGATCCTCACCTTTCTTAGAACACCTATTGGAAAACTTTGAAGTGGCAGACCAGCATCTACTGAGTTAATGATTCCTCTCCTTGATAATTAAGAAGCCTGAACCCTAACAAACATTACTTAAGATAAGTCTGCATACTTAGATAAAGTATGGTGCTTTTAGTCTTGACTTTACTTGTCCAGATGCTATAATCCTGGAAGACAGAACTCAATAAGTGAGCATCTCCATAAAAAAATATTTCCTCTCCCAGAATTATCCCTACTAATTGATGGTTGGAATTTGGCCATTGTCTTGGTACTTATACCTTTACTCTTTAGACTTTAATGGGTTATGTATGATCTGTTACCCCTTCATAGCGGTGTTCTTTGTTTGAAGCCAGTATATAATAAACTCCCAAGCCCAGAGAATTTGGAACAGCATGAGCTAACCACTAGTCTAGTTGTTCTCATTTTCTTTCTCCTGCTTTAACCATACTATGCCACCACACTGCTCAGGACCCCAAAAAATCATATAGAGGCATGGCCCCCTATATGCATATATATAAGTACAGAGACAGAAACTTAAATATGCCTACATAAATCATCTAAGCATTACCCTTGCCTCATTCATGCATGATCTTGCAACAAACAGGGAACCTTTCTAAAATGTATTTTGGTTTCATAGCACGTAGGGCTCTCCTAAATGGACAGCTTTTTTCAGGTCTTTTTATTCACTTTTTTTGAGGAATAAAATCAAATTCTTTCATGCCAAGTCATATATGTCCTAAATACTAGTTACTGAGGCAACCTGGTAGACTGGAAAAGGGGTTATTATTAAAGCTAAATCCTCAATTCTATTATTTCATTTTGTATTTAATGTGTCGTGAATTGAAAACTCTTGCCTGTTGTTATTAAGGATCCACATATATACAGTGGAAAAAAGAATGATCATATTTTCACTCTCTGATGAATGGTTACTATGGGGAAAGCATGGATAAACTTTAGAAATAGGAATAATATTAATAACATAAATATAAATGATGATACTGAATTCTCTGAAATTATTTTTCACTAGTCCCTTTCCCCCTCAGTATCTATCATCATCCTCCATAATCAAGGAGAGTAATTAGGACAAAGGAGGAAAATATGAAGCATGGACTTTGAGCAACTACAAAAAGGAAGTTAACTTGTATTTCAATGATAAGGTGTGCATGCACAAAGATTTACATATAATGTGATTTTTTAAAATTAATTCCTTTTGGCAACTTTCTCATGAATAATAAAACAGGTACATATATGTGCATATCTGAATCTTCTATTCCAGTTTTTATATTACTTTTGATGACTTTTTTGTTTTGATATATTTTCTCTTTGATCCCATAAAGTTCTTCAATTATAATTAATGAAAGAGAATGAGAGAGAGAAGAGAAGAGAAGAGAAGAGAAGAGAAGAGAAGAGAAGAGAAG
>NW_025393579.1:0-4668 GCF_016433145.1 Gracilinanus agilis
AGAAGAGAAGAGAAGAGAAGAGAAGAGAAGAGAAGAGAAGAGAAGAGCAGAGAAGAGAAGAGAAGAGAAAGTGATAGTAAAATTATTATCCAGTCATGTAACATTTCTTGGCTAAGAAAAGACTATTGCAGAGTCTCTCACACACACTCAAAAAGAGACAGATACAATTGCATTCTGAAAATATTTTGCCTTTCTCAATTTGGTTTAAACATCAAAGCAAAAGTTTCATTTGTATCACCAGTTAGAGGGACAAAAAACAGTCATAATAAAGGCATGTGATCTAAGTCTAATATTAATTTTATTTTGCTTTGTTTTCCCATTCTACATCATGTCTCCCTAAATTCCTGGATCCTGTATCTTTAGCCCCTTTTATATGTGCTGTTCCTGAACAAAACATGTTGTTAATGCTGTAGTAATGAGGCTTTCATTGCCTACTCAATTTGTTTTCTATGTTTTCTCATTTAAATGAATAGTACAATGTTATTTCAATTGATTTTAATACATAATTCAGACTCATTCCCATGGACTTTTAGAGTGCTTATTATTTGGCACTAAGAGAAATAAAGAATAAAGAGAAATAAAGAATAAAGAAAAAAGTACTTCAATTAAATGAAATTCAAGAGGAGGAAAGAATAGGAAACTTCAAAAAATTTTAACTGAGAATAAAAGAAAAAGGGGAATCAACAGATACCTAGATTAAAAGTAAGAAATATCAATTAATATACCTGATAAAAATCCAAATTGAGAGAAAATAGATGATAATTAGAGGAAAGACAAGAATCAAGTTATGGGAGCCTGTAGGAATAAGATTTGGAAATATATAATGGAAATGTATAATGCTCATTATGAATAAAGTATAATTTAATTAGGAAGAGGAATATTCACTGTTCATGGCTAGATGGCACCAATATAACAACAAACAAATTTATTACAAAAGTAATTTCAACAATTTAATTTTATATAAAATACCAAAACTATGTTTTATAATCCTTGATAAATTTTTTAAAAAATCATTTAAAGAAGCAAAATATCTTCATTACACAGGAAAATAACACCCAAAAAAGCTATACATGAAAGAGGAATCTAAATTCTAGATCTTAGAATAGTATAAAGCAGTTGTCATCACCACCATGTATTACTGATTAGAATGTAAATAATTAGATAAATGGAAAAGATAGGAAGCATTCTATATATTTTGGGGAAAAGTAGTTAGGAAATAAATTTTTATTTGATTAATTAAAAAAAAGTAAAATTATCTGAGAACAGAGGAAACAGTCAGGATGAAATCTGGATTATAAAATCCCATAATTTTTATTTAAATTAAGTTCAAAATAAATTTAGGACTATAAATCATATACTTTTCACTGTTGAGGGCAGGTCATATTTTTTAATATCACATTTCTTCATTTTCCCAAATTACACATATTTTAAATAACTATTTCCCTTCACTTAAACATTAAGCAATTTGAAAGACACCAAACAAAATATTTTAATGCATATTCATATCATACATCAAAATAAATACTAGAATAATTATGTCTGAAAATGTATATTTCTTCCAGCAGCTATCATGGGAACATGTATCGTTGGAAGTGAGTGATATCTTTCTTCTTCAATCCTTTTGAATTTTGATTTATTATCATATTGATTATGTCTCTAAATTCTTTGATTTTTAAATTCTTTATAATGTTAATATTAAGTTTTTATTTTATGCTTACATCATGTGCATTATTTCATGTCTTCCCAATTTTTTTCTGAAATTACAAATTTTATACCTTGTAAAAATTATACAATTATATAATATTAATATTGTTAATAGTTTTTGCAAAAAGCCATCTTGGTCCATGAGTTGCCAGTTGATAGCTCAGATTTTAGAATTCCCAGAGTTGTTATGAGCTGGCATGAGACTGGAGAAGACCATTGGAGAAGCCCTATTAATAGGAGCTCAGTCTAATACAAGATGAATTAGGTGGGAGTTGAAATGGAGGGAGGTTCTCCAGTTTGTCTCAAAGCTATTTGCATAGACCAGGGTTAGGTGTTACCTGACAGGGACAGTTACCCAAGTTCATCCATTGATATTATCATCATCTATCAATCAACCATCAATATTCATATAATTTTCTCTCCAACAACCAGAAGACCATTTCTGAAGATTCATCAACAAAGCTAATCCACCAAGTCAGAGCTAAACATCCAGCAGCAGCTTGTGTCAGGCCAACCAGTCTGACAGCATCTGTTAGTGACTATCTTCTAAGAACAGCTGAAGATATATTTCCAGTTGAGTTAGGTCAGCAAATTCCCACACCTTCATCCTAATTCCTCTTATCTTCATTCCTATTTCATCACTTAACCATTCCTGTTTATCTTCCATTAAATCAGTTGCTGTGAACAAAGATCTTGTAACTGACCTGTTTA
Source organism: Gracilinanus agilis (assembly GCF_016433145.1). Classification (NCBI taxonomy): domain Eukaryota; kingdom Metazoa; phylum Chordata; class Mammalia; order Didelphimorphia; family Didelphidae; genus Gracilinanus; species Gracilinanus agilis. The sequence goes on from NW_025393579.1 coordinate 2,416, forward strand.
GCTACAAATAATCCTTTAGTGAGGGGAGACAGTTAAAGGCTGTTTCTACTGCAAAGCTCAATTAAAATGAATTTCAACTCCGATCTTGCCTCAAAATCATCAGTAGCAACTATACATTGCAGTCAGATAAAAGTTATCTTTATTATCACAGGATATTGTGTAATTACCTTTCAAATATATGGAGCACATTCTGTTCTCAATTAGGGGAAGTTCATTTGTTTTCTTATCAGTAACTGTAAGGGGAGGGAGCTGTCCAGGTGCTAAATTCTACTGCCTGCCTGTGATTATAAGTACCATTCTCCTGCAGTTTTCTCTCACACATGCTTTTTCATTATCACTTGGCAGTTTACTCTCTGGGCAACTGTGTCCCCTAAGGTATCCCCTTTCCTTACAATATTCCTTTTTTATGTCATTCTTCAAAAATAATGTGCAAATTTAATTTCCAATTTTGGATTACTAAAAGTGCTATTGGAAAAATATAATTTCCTCTTTCGTTTATTTTTATGGGGTACAAGCCTAATAGTGATGTATCTATAAGAAAGTATATTCACAATTTGGTAGATTTCCCCAAATACTTAAAAACTATTTTCCACAATGTTTGAACCAACTCTAGCCTCACCAAGAGTGAACTAGTCTAAAGTTATTTTCATGAGCATTTTGACCATTTAGTTATTTAGAAAATTCTCAGACGTATAAATTTAATTCAGTTCCTAATATCTTAGAAAAGAGGCATTCATCAGAGACATTTTTAAAGGTTTTTCCCCTAATCATATGATGCCCTTTAATTTTTAATACATTAGATCTGTGAAAAAATATAAACAAATCTTTCTTTTATTGTTTATGAAATCTCCACGAGGACATTTAGTCATTAGTTCTCTCCATGTTCACAGATATAAAATCTAATTTTTCCTAGGTCAAATATTTTTTTTTCTTATGGGACTTTAAAAATTATAAATCATTAAACCATTTCTATTTGTAGTATAATATGGTATATGTCATTAGATATTGGCCTAAATCTAATTTCTCATAAATTGCTGCCCATTTTTATCATAAGATTTTTGTTGTTGTTGTATTTTAAATACTTCTTGTTCTAGTATCTATGGTCTTAAATTTTATCACACTATTCCATTGTTTTAATTTGCTATCATGTTACATACCTAATATATTCCAATAATAACTCTCTCTCACTTTCTCTCACTTTCACACACATACACACACACACACACACACACACACACAAATATACATGTGGCCCCTGAAAAATAAATCAATATTTTAAGAAATAAGTAGACATCCACAGTATAAGAAACATAGTAAAATTCATACTGGTGCTAAATGCAAGATATCTTTTGATATTAATCATCATCTAAGAAAAAGGAATATTGATAGAACTCAGTAAGGGTCCTGAAAAAAACCAACAACACAGAAATATCTAGCAGTTATCTGGTGTCTTTAAGGAATGTTGCTAGGTGGGAAGTCTTTTGAGCACATTGAGGATACTCTGAAAGAAGAGGAAAAAATATGTCTATAGACCCTGGGGTGTGAAAGGCTGATTGGAGAAATAGGGTCAAGATAGGGCCTGTTAACTGGATTCCCTACCTGACCAATCCAGGCTGAAGCAGTCTTTGTGTTTGGTCCTGGTAACATGAGCCCTGAAAAGCTCTGGTACCAGCAGGTTGGTTAATCCAAAGACAACTTGACCCCTCTAGGAGGCTATTGGAAGTCATTTAGAGAAATAGATATTTTATCTGGATCCCATTACAAAATCATTGGCAAGTAAAACTGTGTGTATGATTTTTTCTGCACTGCATGTCATTATGCAGACAGAATGAGTTATCTAAGGTAAAAATCTGATACTCCTCTTTTGACTCCTTTTCAGATCCCCACCTTTTCTTAATATTCTTAATGGAAAGATTTGAGTCCTTAGCAGACCAGCAGCTACTGAATTAACAATTTCTCTCCTTGATAATTAAGAAGCCTGAATTCCAAAAAAATATATTATTTAGACAATCAAGACCAGAAACAAACAAAGCTAGACAAGACTTTATCTGAACAGGTGCAATCCTGTAAATCAAGAGTACAGGACTCAATTTGTTTAGGATCTCTATGAAATATATTTCTGCTCCCAGAATTAACCTCCTACTAATTGGTGGTTGGAATTTGGCCTTTGACCCTGTACCTATCTCTCTACTTTTTAGACTTTAAGGGGCTTTTGTATAATTTGTAACCCCTTCACAGCTGTGATTCTTTCTC
>NW_025393580.1:0-4671 GCF_016433145.1 Gracilinanus agilis
AGAAGAGAAGAGAAGAGAAGAGAAGAGAAGAGAAGAGAAGAGAAGAGCAGAGAAGAGAAGAGAAGAGAAAGTGATAGTAAAATTATTATCCAGTCATGTAACATTTCTTGGCTAAGAAAAGACTATTGCAGAGTCTCTCACACACACTCAAAAAGAGACAGATACAATTGCATTCTGAAAATATTTTGCCTTTCTCAATTTGGTTTAAACATCAAAGCAAAAGTTTCATTTGTATCACCAGTTAGAGGGACAAAAAACAGTCATAATAAAGGCATGTGATCTAAGTCTAATATTAATTTTATTTTGCTTTGTTTTCCCATTCTACATCATGTCTCCCTAAATTCCTGGATCCTGTATCTTTAGCCCCTTTTATATGTGCTGTTCCTGAACAAAACATGTTGTTAATGCTGTAGTAATGAGGCTTTCATTGCCTACTCAATTTGTTTTCTATGTTTTCTCATTTAAATGAATAGTACAATGTTATTTCAATTGATTTTAATACATAATTCAGACTCATTCCCATGGACTTTTAGAGTGCTTATTATTTGGCACTAAGAGAAATAAAGAATAAAGAGAAATAAAGAATAAAGAAAAAAGTACTTCAATTAAATGAAATTCAAGAGGAGGAAAGAATAGGAAACTTCAAAAAATTTTAACTGAGAATAAAAGAAAAAGGGGAATCAACAGATACCTAGATTAAAAGTAAGAAATATCAATTAATATACCTGATAAAAATCCAAATTGAGAGAAAATAGATGATAATTAGAGGAAAGACAAGAATCAAGTTATGGGAGCCTGTAGGAATAAGATTTGGAAATATATAATGGAAATGTATAATGCTCATTATGAATAAAGTATAATTTAATTAGGAAGAGGAATATTCACTGTTCATGGCTAGATGGCACCAATATAACAACAAACAAATTTATTACAAAAGTAATTTCAACAATTTAATTTTATATAAAATACCAAAACTATGTTTTATAATCCTTGATAAATTTTTTAAAAAATCATTTAAAGAAGCAAAATATCTTCATTACACAGGAAAATAACACCCAAAAAAGCTATACATGAAAGAGGAATCTAAATTCTAGATCTTAGAATAGTATAAAGCAGTTGTCATCACCACCATGTATTACTGATTAGAATGTAAATAATTAGATAAATGGAAAAGATAGGAAGCATTCTATATATTTTGGGGAAAAGTAGTTAGGAAATAAATTTTTATTTGATTAATTAAAAAAAAGTAAAATTATCTGAGAACAGAGGAAACAGTCAGGATGAAATCTGGATTATAAAATCCCATAATTTTTATTTAAATTAAGTTCAAAATAAATTTAGGACTATAAATCATATACTTTTCACTGTTGAGGGCAGGTCATATTTTTTAATATCACATTTCTTCATTTTCCCAAATTACACATATTTTAAATAACTATTTCCCTTCACTTAAACATTAAGCAATTTGAAAGACACCAAACAAAATATTTTAATGCATATTCATATCATACATCAAAATAAATACTAGAATAATTATGTCTGAAAATGTATATTTCTTCCAGCAGCTATCATGGGAGCATCAATCAGAAGTGAGTGATATGTTTCTTCTTCAATCCTTTTGAATTTTGATTTATTATCATATTGATTACATCTCTAAATTCTTTGATTTTTTTAATTCTTTATAATGTTAATATTAAGTTTTATTTTATGCTTACTTGATGTGCATTATTTCATGTCTTCCCAATTTTTTTCTGAAATTACAAATTTTATACCTTGTAAAAATTATACAATTATATAATATTAATATTGTTAATAGTTTTTGCAAAAAGCCATCTTGGTCCATGAGTTGCCAGTTGATAGCTCAGATTTTAGAATTCCCAGAGTTGTTATGAGCTGGCATGAGACTGGAGAAGACCATTGGAGAAGCCCTATTAATAGGAGCTCAGCCTAACACAAGGTGAGTTAGGTGGGAGGTGAAATGGTGGGTAGGTTCTCCAGTTTGTCTCAAAGCTATTTGCATAGACCAGGGTTAGGTGTTACCTGACAGGGACAGTTACCCAAGTTCATCCATTGATATTATCATCATCTATCAATCAACCATCAATATTCATATAATTTTCTCTCCAACAACCAGAAGACCATTTCTGAAGATTCATCAACAAAGCTAAGCCAGCCAAGTCAGAGCTATACATCCAGCAGCAGCTTGTGTCAGACCAACCAGTCTGACAGCATCTAACTGTTAGTGACTATTTTCTAAGAACAGCTGAAGATATATTTCCAGTTGAGTTAGTTCAGCAAATTCCCACACCTTCATCCTAATTCCTCTTATCTTCATTCCTATTTCATCGCTTAACCATTCCTGTTTATCTTCCATTAAATCAGTTGCTGTGAACAAAGATCTTGTAACTGACCTGTTTAGCTACAAAGAATCCTTTAGTGAGGGGAGACAGTTAAAGGCTGTTTCTACTGCAAAGCTCAATTAAAATGAATTTCAACTCCTATCTTGTCTCAAAATCATCAGTAGCAACTATACATTGCAGTCAGATAAAAGTTATCTTTATTATCACAGGATATTGTGTAATTACCTTTCAAATATATGGAGCACATTCTGTTCTCAATTAGGGGAAGTTCATTTGTTTTCTTATCAGTAACTGTAAGGGGAGGGAGCTGTCCAGGTGCTAAATTCTACTGCCTGCCTGTGATTATAAGTACCATTCTCCTGCAGTTTTCTCTCACACATGCTTTTTCATTATCACTTGGCAGTTTACTCTCTGGGCAACTGTGTCCCCTAAGGTATCCCCTTTCCTTACAATATTCCTTTTTTATGTCATTCTTCAAAAATAATGTGCAAATTTAATTTCCAATTTTGGATTACTAAAAGTGCTATTGGAAAAATATAATTTCCTCTTTCGTTTATTTTTATGGGGTACAAGCCTAATAGTGATGTATCTATAAGAAAGTATATTCACAATTTGGTAGATTTCCCCAAATACTTAAAAACTATTTTCCACAATGTTTGAACCAACTCTAGCCTCACCAAGAGTGAACTAGTCTAAAGTTATTTTCATGAGCATTTTGACCATTTAGTTATTTAGAAAATTCTCAGACGTATAAATTTAATTCAGTTCCTAATATCTTAGAAAAGAGGCATTCATCAGAGACATTTTTAAAGGTTTTTCCCCTAATCATATGATGCCCTTTAATTTTTAATACATTAGATCTGTGAAAAAATATAAACAAATCTTTCTTTTATTGTTTATGAAATCTCCACGAGGACATTTAGTCATTAGTTCTCTCCATGTTCACAGATATAAAATCTAATTTTTCCTAGGTCAAATATTTTTTTTTCTTATGGGACTTTAAAAATTATAAATCATTAAACCATTTCTATTTGTAGTATAATATGGTATATGTCATTAGATATTGGCCTAAATCTAATTTCTCATAAATTGCTGCCCATTTTTATCATAAGATTTTTGTTGTTGTTGTATTTTAAATACTTCTTGTTCTAGTATCTATGGTCTTAAATTTTATCACACTATTCCATTGTTTTAATTTGCTATCATGTTACATACCTAATATATTCCAATAATAACTCTCTCTCACTTTCTCTCACTTTCACACACATACACACACACACACACACACACACACACAAATATACATGTGGCCCCTGAAAAATAAATCAATATTTTAAGAAATAAGTAGACATCCACAGTATAAGAAACATAGTAAAATTCATACTGGTGCTAAATGCAAGATATCTTTTGATATTAATCATCATCTAAGAAAAAGGAATATTGATAGAACTCAGTAAGGGTCCTGAAAAAAACCAACAACACAGAAATATCTAGCAGTTATCTGGTGTCTTTAAGGAATGTTGCTAGGTGGGAAGTCTTTTGAGCACATTGAGGATACTCTGAAAGAAGAGGAAAAAATATGTCTATAGACCCTGGGGTGTGAAAGGCTGATTGGAGAAATAGGGTCAAGATAGGGCCTGTTAACTGGATTCCCTACCTGACCAATCCAGGCTGAAGCAGTCTTTGTGTTTGGTCCTGGTAACATGAGCCCTGAAAAGCTCTGGTACCAGCAGGTTGGTTAATCCAAAGACAACTTGACCCCTCTAGGAGGCTATTGGAAGTCATTTAGAGAAATAGATATTTTATCTGGATCCCATTACAAAATCATTGGCAAGTAAAACTGTGTGTATGATTTTTTCTGCACTGCATGTCATTATGCAGACAGAATGAGTTATCTAAGGTAAAAATCTGATACTCCTCTTTTGACTCCTTTTCAGATCCCCACCTTTTCTTAATATTCTTAATGGAAAGATTTGAGTCCTTAGCAGACCAGCAGCTACTGAATTAACAATTTCTCTCCTTGATAATTAAGAAGCCTGAATTCCAAAAAAATATATTATTTAGACAATCAAGACCAGAAACAAACAAAGCTAGACAAGACTTTATCTGAACAGGTGCAATCCTGTAAATCAAGAGTACAGGACTCAATTTGTTTAGGATCTCTATGAAATATATTTCTGCTCCCAGAATTAACCTCCTACTAATTGGTGGTTGGAATTTGGCCTTTGACCCTGTACCTATCTCTCTACTTTTTAGACTTTAATGGGCTTTTGTATAATTTGTAACCCCTTCACAGCTGTGATTCTTTCTC
>NW_025393581.1:0-8219 GCF_016433145.1 Gracilinanus agilis
GTGTGAGATGTTGATCTAAACCTAATCTCTCCCATATTGTTTTCCAATTTTCCCAGCAGTTTTTGTCAAATAGTGGATTTTTGTCCCCATAGTTGGGCTCTTTGGGATTATCATACACTGTTTTGCTGACGTCACTTACCCCAAGTCTATTCCACTGATCCTCCCTTCTATCTCTTAGCCAGTACCATATTGTTTTGATTACTGCTGCTTTATAGTTTAGTTTAATATCTGGTACTGCTAGGCCCCCTTCCTTCACATTTTTTTTCATTATTTCCCTTGTTATTCTTGATCTTTTGTTCTTCCAAATAAACTTTGTTATAGTTTTTTTCTAATTCAGTAAAAAAGATTTTTGGTAGTTTGATAGGTATGGCACTAAATAAGTAAATTAATTTGAGTAGAATGGTCATTTTTATTATGTTAGCTCATTCTACCTATGAGTAATCAATGTTTATCCAATTGTTTAGATCTAGTTTTAATTGTTAGGAAAGTGTTTTGTAGTTGTTTTCATATAATTCCTGTGTTTGTTTTGGTAGATAGTTTCCTAAGTATTTTATATTGTCTAGGATGATTTTAAATAGTGTTTCTCTTTCAACCTCTTGCTGCTGTGATGTGTTGGAAATATATAGGATAACATAGGATCTGGCTGCATCTACATTGAAGGACCGGAAGGCATGGAACACAATATTCCAGAAAGCAAGAGAACTGGGTCTACAACCACGAATCAACTATCCAGCAAAACTAACTATATTATTGCAGGGGAAAGTATGGTCATTCAATACAATCGAGGACTTCCAAACATTCGTCAAGAAAATACCAGACTTAAACAGAGAGTTTACTGCCCAAACCCAGAACTCAAGAGAATCAACATAAGGTAATTAAGAGAATGGGGGGAGGAGAAAAAAAAATTCTTTTCTTTAAGGGACACAACAAGTTCAATCAATTTATATCCCAAGAAGAAAAGAAGGTATTGGCCAATATTAAAAATTATTATTACCAACAGGGCAACTACAAGTTTACATAGAGGGAACAGGGACAAACTGTATAGGATGAAATGTCAAGAGATATATAAATATATATGTATGTATAGAATGATTTTAAATGGAGTTTCTCTTTCTAAATATTGCTGCTGAGTTTTGTTGGAAATATATAGAAATGCCAATGATTTATGTCGATTTATTTTGTACTCTGCAACTTTGCTAAAGTTATTCATCATTTTAACTAGCTTTTTAGTTGATTTTTTCAGATTATCTAAGTATTCTATCATATCATCTGCAGAGTGATAGATTAGTTTCCTCATTGCCGACTTTGATCCCTTCAATTTCTTTTTCTTCTCTAATAACTACAACTAATATTTCTAATAAAATATTAAATAGTAGTGGTGATAATGGGCATCATTCCTTCATTCCTGATCTTATTGGGAAGGCTTCTTACTTATCCCCCCCGTTCATACTTACTGTTGGCTTTAAATAAATCCTGTTCATTATTTTGCAGAAAGACCCTTTTATTCCTATACTTTCTAGTGCTTTCAATTAGAATGGGTATTGAATTTTGTCATAGGCTTTTTCTGTTTCTATTGAGATGATCATGTGATTTCTATTAGTTTGGCTATTGATGTGGCCAATTATGTGAACAGTTTTCCTAATATTACACCAGCCTTGCATTTCTAATATAAATCCTGTGTGGTCACAATGAATAATACTTGTGATAATGTGGTATAGCCTTTTAACTAGTATTTTATTTAAGATTTTTGTATCTGTGTTCATTAAGGAGATTGGTCAATAGTTTTCTTTCTCTGTTTTTGGTCTTCCTAAATTGGTAATCAGTACTATATTTGTGTCAAAAAAGAATTTGGTAAGACTCCTTCTTTACTTTTTTCGTCAAATAGTTTGTATAGTACTGGGATTAGTTGTTCTCTGATAGAACTCACTTGTGAAGAACCCAGCTGGCCCTAGGGATTTTTCTTAGGGAGTTCCTTGATGGCTTTGTTCAATTTCTTTTTCTGAGATTGGATGTTTTTAAGTATTCTATTTCCTCTTTGTTTAATCTGGGTAATTTATATTTTTGTAAATATTCATCCATTTCTCCCAGGCAGGTTGTCTTATTTATTTTAATATAATTAGGCAAAGTCACTCTTAATAATTACCTTAATTTCTTCTTCATTAGAGGTGAGATCACCCTTTTCATTCATAATGCTGTTAATTTGATTCTCTTCTTTCTTTTTCTTAATTAGGTTAACCAGTACTTTATCTATTTTATTTGTTTTTTTTTTTAATACCAGCTCCTAGTCTTATTTATTAGTTCAATAGTTCTTTTACTTTAAATTTTATTAACTTCTCCTTTGAATTTTAGGATTTCCAGTTTGGTCTCAATCTGAGAATTTTTATTTATTTTTATTCTAGTTTTTTTACTTACATACCCAATTCATCAATCTTCTCTCTCACTCTCTTTTATTGCAATATGCACTCAGGGATATACATTTTCCCCTGAGTATTTCTTTGGTTGTAGCCCATAAATTTTGATATTTGTCTCCTCGTCATTTTCTTCAATGAAATCATTAATTGTTTCTATAATTCGTTCTTTAAAGCACCAGTTTTGGAAAATGAGATTATTTAATTTCTAATTGATTTTTAATTTGCCTCTCCATGAACCCTTACTAATATAATTTTATCACATTATGATATGAAAAGTTGCATATATTATTTCTATTTTTCTCCATTTCTTTGTAATGTTTTTATACCAACTTTTTATGGCCAATTTTTGTGTATGTACAATATGCTGCTGAAAAGAAAGTATATTCCTTTTTATTCCTATTCAATTTTCTCCAGATATGTATTACTTCTAAATTTTCTAAAATATCATTCATTTTTTACTTGTTTTCTTAAGCCCCTGTTTTATTAATTTGGCAAAAAAAATCATTAATTGCCAACAGTATGAGGCAAACTTAACCTGATTTTTAAGATTCTCCTTCCATCACTATCTCTATATACTTTTCTTATTGCTTGCCAGCTGTGGCCAATTGTCCCATTTTGACTTCACAACTTCTTTGTGAGCCTGGACAACCTATTATTTACTTGGTTTTAACATTATTTTCAATTTCTAACCACTTATCTCTGATTTCTCCTTAGCTCCTAACTAACACGTTCTTCTTTATCTCTCTTTGGACACTAAGTGCTCAGATCTTCACTGAATTACATCACCAACTTTGGCCTTGTCCCCACTGCTCATACTCTCCTGCTCATAGGCTGGTGATAAAGTGTTATAATTTCAAGCTGACTGAAGGGATTTGGAAGCACATAGTTTAGAATTTCATGCTTCCTATTTGTATGACATCAGGAAAGTCATTCAAGCCTCTCACGGCTCTGGTTTCTCATCTGTAAAATGAAAGTATTGGACTAAATAGTGTCTGAATTTTTTTTCAGCTCAAAATCTATGATCCTATGATACAGGAACTTCTTATATTTATTTATTTTTCCTTTTTTTAAATTTAGAATATTTTCTCATGGTTCCAAGACTCATAACTAGCCCACCTCTTTCCTCCCCCATTCTGAAACTGATAAGCAGTTCCACTGGGTTATACATGTGTCATTGTTCAAAACTTATTTCCATGTTATTCATATTTGCAGTACAGTGATCCTTTAACATCAAAACCCGAATCATATCCCTATCACACTATGTGATTGATTACATATGTTTCTAATGCATTCCATTTCCACAGTTCTTTCTCATTCTCCAAAGTTCCTCTGGTTTGTCCTGGGTCACTGCTTTGCTGCTAGTAGAAAAGTTTATTATATACAATTGTGTCACAATGTCTCAGACTCTGTGTACAATGTTCACTTGGTTAAAATATCATTCATTTCCCTAACTTATTTCTTTTTTTTTTTTTGGTTCAATTTTTCTAGGTCTGATAGGGGAAGGTTGAGGTCCCTCACTAGTATGGTTTTTCTCTCTATTTCCTCCTTAAACTCCAATGGTTTCTCCTTTTTAATATCCGGATGCTATACCATTTGGTGCATGTATGTTGAGTACTAATATTTCCTCATTGTTTATACTGCCTTTTACCAGGATGTGATTACCTTCCTTACCTCTTTTCATCAGATTTATTTTTACTTTAGTTTTATCAGAATTCATGGTTGTTACTCCTGTCTTCTTTTTTCTCAGCTGATGCTCAATACATTCTGCTCCAGCCTCTACCCTTTACCTTGTATGTGTCTACCTGCCTCATGTGTTTCTTGTAAACAATATATGGTGGGATTTTGGTTTTTAAATCCATTTTGTTATCCACTTTGTGAGAGGGTGAAGAGTTTATCCCATTCACATTCAGAGTTAATATTACTATCTGTGTATTCCCAGTCATTTTGATTTCCTCTGTTAGTCCTTCCCTTACTTCTTTCATTCTTTCCCTCCACACCAGTATTTTGCTTTTAATCAGTCCCTCTTTTCCCCTCCTTTATTATACTCCCCTTCTCACTACCTCCCATCTTTATCCCCTCTTATTTCTCTTTAGGGTCTTTTCATCATCCTCCCAACTTTTCTCTCCTTTATATTAACTCCCCTCCCTACACCCCCTTCCCTATTCCATTTCTACTTTTCTATTGGCTAAGATAGGATTTTATATCCCAATAAAACTGGTGTTCTTCCCTCTCTGAACCAATTCCAATGAGAGTAAAGTTTAAGTATTACCTGTCACAACCCTCATCCTCCCTTTCTTGTAATAGTATTATTCCTCCACAGTTGCTTCTTTATATGGTATAATTTACCCCATTTTACTCTACCTTTGCATTTCTCTTAGTACAATCCTCTTTTTTCCCCTAATTTTTTTACATCTCATCCTACTTAGCTTAATACCATGCCTTCTGCATATGATTATTTCTTCTATTTACTAGAATAATGATAACAATTTTTAAAAGTTACAGATATCATTTTTCCATAATGGAATATAATTAATTTTACCTTATTGAATCCCCTAATTTTTTTCTTCTTTCTTCTTTACCCTTTTTTGATTCTCTTGAATTTTGTATTTGGACATCAAATTTTCAGTTTCATTCTTGTCTTTTCTTCTGGAATGCTTAGAAATCTTCTAGTACTTTACCTAAAAGTATGTAGTCAGTGTTGATGGGTAGGTGATTTCTGGTTTTAGAAACAGTTTTCTTTCCTTCATGAATAAAATATTCCAAGCATTGTGGTCCTTTAGTGTGGAAGCTGCCAGATCCTATGTAATCCTGACTTGGGTTCCATGTTGCTTCTTTCTGGCCATGAGCAGTATTTTCTTCTTGGTCTAAAAGTTCTTAAACTTGGCCATAACATTCCTAGGAGTTGTGATTTGGTGATATAATGCATGAACTGCCTTCATTCTTTGAATGTCTATTTTGCCCTATTGTTCAAGAATACCAGGGCAATTTTCTTGGAAAATTTCTTGTAATATGATCTCAAGATTTTTGGTTTTTTTGGGGGGTCATGACTGTCAAGTAATCCAATAATTCTCAAATTGTTTCTCCTAGATCTATTTTCCAGGTCACTTGTTTTTTTTTTTTTTTGGTTTTGTTTTTTTGTTTCGTTTTTTCTGCAATGTGAAATTTCATAGTTTCTTCTATTTTTTCTTTCTTCTGATTTTGTTTTATTATTTCTTTATGTTTTCTGTATTATTAACTTCTACTTCCCCAATTCTATATTTTTATATATTCAAGTCACTTACCCATTCTGAATTTATCTTGGTGTAGCGTGTGACATGTTGATCTAAACCTAATCTCTCCCATACAGTTTTCCAATTTTCCCAAAAGTTTTTGTCAAATAGTGGATTCATGTCCCAAAAGTTGGGCTCTTTGGGTTTATCATACACTGTCTTGCTGACATCACTTACCCCAAGTCTATTCCACTGATCCTCCCTTCTGTCCCTTTCCCAGTACAATATTGTTTTGATGACCATTGCTTTATAGCACTGTTTAAGATCTGGTACTGCTAGGCCACCTTCACTTTTTTTCATTATTTTCCTTGATATTCTTGATCTTTTGTTATTCCAAATAAACTTTGTTATAGTTTTTTTTCTAATTCAGTAAAATGTTTCTTGGTAGTTTGATAGGTATGGCACTGAATAAGTAAATTAATTTGGGTAGGATTGTCATTTTTATTATGTTAGTTCATTCATGTTACCCATGAACAATTAATGGTTTTCCAATTGTTTAAGTATAGTTTTAATTGTGTGGAAAGTGTTTTGTAGTTGTGTTCATATAATTCCTATATTTGTCTTGGCAAATAGATTCCTAAGAATTTTATATTGTCTATGGTGATTTTAAATAGAATTTCTCTTTCTAACTCTTGCTGCTAAGATGTGATAGAAATATATAGAAATGCTGATGATTTATGTGGGTTTATTCTGTATCTTGCAACTTTGCTAAAGTTGTTAATTATTTCCACAAGTCTTTTAATTGATTTTCTGGGGTTCTTTAGGTATATCATCATATTGTTTACAAAAAATGATATTTTAGTTTCCTTTAGTTTAGTCTACTTTTTTCTTCTCTAATTGCTTTCACTACCATTTATAGGACAATATTAAATAATAGAGGTGATAATGGGCATCCTTGCTTAACTCCTGATCTTATTGGGAAGACTTCTAACTTATCACTATTGCAGATGATACTTCCTTATGCTTTTAAATATATACTGTTTATTATTTTGAGGAATGATTCTTCTATTCATATCCTTGCTAGTGTTTTCTTTTTCTTTTTTTAAAAAAACTGTTACCATCTGTCTTGCAATCAATACAGTATATTGGTTCCAAGGCAGAAGAGTGGTAAGGGTTAGGTAATGGGGGTTAAGTGACTTGCCCAGAGTCACACTGCTAGGAAGTGTCTGAGGTCAGATTTGAATCCAGAGCCTCCCATCTCTGATTTAGCTTTTCTTTTTAAGCTCTCAATTCACTGAGCCACCCAGCTTCCTTTGCTAGTGTTTTCAATAGGAATGCATGTTGTATTTTGTCAAAGGATTTTTCTGCATCTATTGAGATACCTATGTGATTTCTGTTGGTCTGATTATCGATATGGTCAATTATATGAATGGTTTTCCTAATATTAAAACATCCTTGAATTCCTGGTATAAATCCCACCTGATCATAGTGAATAATCCTCATGATAACTTGCTAGAGCCATTTTTGTTAATATTATAGTTAAGAATTTTCATATAGAATGAATATAGATTCATTAAGGAGATTGATCTGTAGTTTTCTTCCTCTGTTTTTGGAATTTGGAATTCTCTGCCTTTGGAATCTGTACCATATTTGTGTTATGAAAGGAATTTGGTAAAACTCCTTCTTTGCTTATTTTTTCAAATAATTTGTATAATATTGGGATTAGTTGTTCTTTAAATGCTTGATAGAATTCACAATAGTATTCCATCACCAGCATATACCACAATTTGTTCAGCCATTCCACAATTGAAGGACATACCCTCCTTTTCCAGTTTATTGCCACCACAAAAAGTGCAGCTATAAATATTTTCATACAAGTCTGTTTATCTATAATCTCTTTGGGGTACAAACCCAACAATGGTATGGCTGGATCAAAGGGTAGGCAATCTTTTATAGCCCTTTGAGCATAGTTCCAAATTGTCAGCCAGAATGGTTGGATCAATTCACAACTCCACCAGCAATGCATTAATGTCCCAATTTTGCCACATCCCTTCCAACATTCATCACTCTCCCCTTCTTTCATTTTAGCCAATCTGCTAGGTGTGAGGTGATACCTCAGAGTTGTTTTGATTTGCATTTCTCTAATTATTAGAGATTTAGAACACTTTCTCATGTGCTTATTGATACTTTTGATTTCTTTACCTGAAAATTGCCTATTCATGTCTCTTGGCCATTTTTCAATTGGGGAATGGCTTGATTATTTATACAATTGATTTAACTCCTTGTATATTTGAATAATTAGATCCCTGTCAGAGATTTTTGTTATAAAGATTTTTTTCCAATCTGTTGTTTCCCTTATGATTTTGACTACATTGTTTTTGTTTGTACAAAAGCTTTTTAGCTTAATATAATCAAAACCATTTAATTTACATTTTGTAATTTTCTCTAGCTCTTGCTTGGTTTTAAAATCTTTCCTTTCCCAGAGATCTGACAAGTAAACTACTCTATGTTCACTTAACTTATTTATACTTTCCCTCTTTATATTCAAGTCATTCACCCATTCTGAATTTATCTTGGTGTAGGGTGTGAGATGTTGATC
>NW_025393582.1:0-6740 GCF_016433145.1 Gracilinanus agilis
TCTCTAATTATTAGAGATTTAGAACACTTTCTCATGTGCTTATTGATGCTTTTGATTTCTTTATCTGAAAATTGTCTATTCATGTCTCTTGCCCATTTATCAATTGGGGAATGGCTTGATGTTTTATACAATTGGTTTAACTCGTTGTATATTTGAGTAATTAGACCTCTGTCAGAGTTTTTTGATATGAAGTTTTTTTCCCAATTTGTTGTTTCCCTTCTGATTTTGGCTACATTGTTTTGTTTGTACAAAAGCTTTTTAGTTTGATGTAATCAAAATCATTTATTTTACATTTTGAAAATCCTGGAAAGTATAGGAATAGAAGGACTTTTCCAAAAATAATAAACAGTTTATATTCTTTCAAAAACATTTGCAACTTTGTTTTGGGACATCCTCTTGAGTGATGCTGTATCTGGCTGGCAAAGTATCATTAAATGATATTAGGGTTGGCAAGAGAGTAAAATGAATTAATAAATAAAACCCCAAGAGAATGTAGTGAAAGAGTACAGGATCGGGAGTAAGAAGAGAATCAGTGGAAACAGGGCCATATTAAAGAAGATTAATCAAGGAATTCAAGTATGTGTGTAGGAGAAGGAAAAAATCCTAACTTGAAAAAACCCAATATTAGAGACAAAAGGAGGAAAACATAAAATTAACTCTATTAACTTTAAATGTAAATGGATTAAACAATTCAATAAAAAGAAGGAATAGTGGATTGGATAAGAAAACAAAGCCCCATAATTTGTTGCTTATATGAACTGAATTTACAAAATAAGATATACGCAAAATGAAAATAAGGAAATAAAAAAAAATAGTTACTCAGCATCATGTGAATCCAAAAAGGCAGGAGTTAAAATCATGCTATTTGTTATTCGCTTTATTATCTATTTACTTTTTTTAATGTTTATTTTTGCTTTTTCAAATCATTAGCAAACCCAATAACACTCATGAATCATGAAAGTACATTCATTAGAACCTATTCTAGGCCCTAGGCTTACACATACAAAACTAAAGAGGTTACAGTTCTCCCTGACTCTTTTTCTGGGGTTGTCATAGACTCACTCACTTATTTTGTGCATCTATGTTGCCAGGATGTAAAGTAGAGCAGTGGTGACCAGTATCTGAGTTTGTATGTATGCACACATGTCTCTGTACCATGTTAAAAAATAAACCCCTGTCCTGGTTTTAAACTTTGCATGGTAGTCTGTGCAGTGCACTGGTTAATATGAGAAGGTTCATAGGCCCTTCTCTGTGGGGTACCAAGGAATCAACTAAACCTTGGTACCTTGTCATTATTAATAGTATCTATCAAGAATATATACATATTTCACTATCTAAGAAACTAACATGTATAATAAATCCTTCTATTTATACAATGGTCATAAATTGACAAATCAACACACAGATTCTCAAAAGGAACAGATGAGTCTTTGGGAT
The DNA here is from genome assembly GCF_016433145.1 of Gracilinanus agilis. NCBI lineage: Eukaryota > Metazoa > Chordata > Mammalia > Didelphimorphia > Didelphidae > Gracilinanus > Gracilinanus agilis. The sequence goes on from NW_025393582.1 coordinate 1,438, forward strand.
TTTTCCAATTGTTGTTTAAAACATTTGTAAACCACATCTTTGAGAAAAGGGCTATTTTGGTTTTTTATGTAGCAACCAAATATAAAAGAGGGTCACAGGCAGGGAGAAGTGAGGAAGTATAACTTACCCAGCTTGGCCCTTGGAACAAGTGGAATGGAAGATATCCTCAAGCTTAAGTCCCTATCCTCATGACCACATGATGGATCCCACTCCTGTTCACCAGCTTTTCTTTTTCTTTTTCTGTTTTATCTCCCTTCATTACATTGCAATTTCCTTGAGAGCAGGTATTTATACCTTTTCCTTTTTACTTGTACTTTTATTGCTAGCACTTAGTTAAATGCCTGGGATATACTAGATACTTAATAAATGTTTATTGGCTGAATGACTACTACCCAGGAGGAAGGAATTATTTCTATTCCTCCCTCTAGTGACCTTTTGTGTTCTCTATCATAATTCCCCAGTATTGATTTCTGTCCTAGGGAAATAATAAATCTTACTAACACATAATTCAACTCACACTTTTCTCTATCCTGTTTTATTTTTGATGTGTGAGTGAGAAATCCCCTACACCCTTATATAAGGATTAGATTTTAATGTTAGCAGTAATTTTTAGATAATCATAATTGTAATTATAGGATAGCAAAATAATGTTGGCATGAGTGAATTAACATTATAATACTCCTCATAATTTTAGTAGTGTTTTTATAATTATTTTAGTATAAGTTTTTAGTTTGAATTAAGTATAACTGCTTTAATATAATTAATCATTGTTAACATAGGCCTCGGTTTTTAGTTAACCATTGTTACTCAGCATTTAGTGAATATGGTCTTGCCTAACATCTCCACTCCCCCACTTCACCCTGGTGTATATATCATCAATCCTAGAAAGTCCAGTTTAGGTTCCCCCACTCCTCCTTTACCCATCAAGTTACTTCTTCTACCAATGAGATTAATTTCCTGATTGCTTCAACCAATCCACATCTCTCTATTTTTATCAGTCTTGAATTATTTTTAAACTGGTATATAAACTGTATAATTCTTTGGGCATAATAGAGGTCTTCTCAGTCGGCTCTGGGTCTTTTGGTCTTGACCAGAACTTCATCTTTTTTTTTTTTTTGTGAGACCAACCCTCTCTCAATAAAAGCATCTGATATTTGTTGCAGAAGCCAATGTGAAGACACAGGTATTTATGGAGTAAAGAGAGTGACATGATCAAACTTGGGATTTTTTAAAATCACTTTAATGACTAAATAGTGGATGGATTGGAATGGAAAGAACCTTGAGACATATAGAGCACTAACAGGCTATTGCAATAATCTCAGCATGGGGTGTTGAAGTTCTACACAGGAGTGGCGGCAATATCACAGGAAAGAAGTGGATATATTTAAGAGATGTCGTAGAGACAAAATCAACAGGAATTGACAAAAGATTGGATATGAAAAGTTGAGAGATTGTGAATTATCTATGATAACCCCTGCATTTTGAGCAAGAGGGACTTGGAAGATTGTGATGCCTTTTTTAAAATGATGAGCATATCTGGAATAAAACAAGGTGTCATAATGGATAAAGTGAGGGTTCTGAAGTCAGGAAGACTCCTTTTCCTTAGTTTAAATTTGACTGCAGATGATTGTTATCTCTGTGGCCCTGGGTAAGTTATTCAACCAAATTTGTATCAGTTTCATCATCTGTAAAATGAGCTGGAGAAAGAATTGGCAAACCAATCCAGTATGTTTGCCTAGAAAAAATCTAGGTTAGGATATGTCTAAAAAGTAAATAATACTTGGAAGTTGAGAATATTCATGCTTTCTGGCCAATGACAATTTCCTGACTGGCAAATTCTTTCAGATTAAATTATTGGGGTTACCAAGGGAAGTATATCTATTTTAAAAGGACCAGGGAACACCAGCAGAGTGTTTCCTCTCATGGCATCTTGGGAAAAAGCTTCAAAGGAAGAACTGAAATTAAGTTAAATGGGTATATGAATTAAATATCTAGGGGACTCCATTTCCAGCAGAAACATTCCAAGTCTCTATGCCTATAGAAGTCTTCCCTATGTATGTGCATTTCAATAGTCTTTCAACCTGCTGATGAATACAAGTCCTGGGTATCTGGTTGCCAGTGCTGATCAAAATAAAAGGGCTGATTGTTGGATAACCTAGAGAGAGGAGGACTGAGGAATGTATCATCCAATCTTTTGCAAGTTTAGAATAGAACACATGTAGAATAAAAAAAGAACTAAATACATTAAATGAAATAAAGGTTCCCACTAAAAGCAGGATAGCTTGTGTGGCTCTGGCTTCAGGAGATATTTTTGTGGAAAGACTATTACTATGAATATGATTAACATGCCTCTTGTGTCTGTATAGGATTAAGACCATGTAAGCACTAGAACATACCATGAGACAGAGAAAAAAAATGTCATGGACGCATTCTGTGATTATAAATTTTATATGATTTTTATTACCCAAATCTAGAGCTCTATAGCCAGTATTGCATCCATCTTCACTGGCTGTGGTATTCTTCAGACCAGTGTTTTGTAGAAATACAATCATGTCTAAATGTAGATAAAAAACCCAGCAAAGAAGAATGCTTGGCATGATGCACTTTGGTGCTTTTATTTTGAGCTCTACCCATCTGGAGTCATTGGGACTAATAGTGATGGCTTGGAAGATACTCAAGAGGCAAGTGCTACTCAGGGAAAGGCCCCGGGATATTATCTGCATATATGTTATTATACCAATCTCAAGGTCATTTAGGAAACATTTCACCCTCCAAAGTCTTGTTGTAGTGGGTATTCCTCTAAAGAGAAGCAACATGGCATTGGAAAAAGACAAATGGATGATAAGTATTTTTTTAGGTCTTGCTCTATGATCAGTGAGGAAATTAATGGTATTTAGGAACAGAAGGATGCAGTTCCATATGAATCCAAGTCCAGTTAGTTGTAGGTAGAGTATCCCCAGAATTTCATTATAAGTCAGCATTTCTTAGTAGTCTTGTGAAAATGACTTGCTGTTACCTTGAATGTGAACTATGGAGAAACACATAGTATTATGTTGTTAGAAACTGAGATTTTCCCATTGAAATCCCCTGGCATATTTATTGATCAGTAAATTTTCTCAAGACAATGGGTAGTGATTTACTATTAAAATCAAAAATTAACTTCTTAGAGGAAAATATTTTATCATTTAATTTTCCTCTATGCATAAAGAACCCAGGGCAGCTATATGGTACAGTAAATGGATTGCTAGCACTTAACTTCAAATCTAGTCTCAGACACTTAGTTCTGTGATCCTATGTAATTATGTCCTTTAACCTTTTTTGCCTCAGTTTCCTTGTGTATAAAATGAGCTAGGGAAAGAAATGGCAAACTACTCCAGTTTCATTGCCAAGAAATTTCCAAATAGGGTCACAATGAGTTGGACTTCACTAATTGACAAAACAAAAACAAGATGACCTTTGAACCTGTCCTTCAACACAGTGACTTCATCCTTGTTTTATTTCTCAGGCCTTCATCCATGAAGCAGCAAATAAGGGCTAGGGATTGGGGTGAAATGACTTATCCAGGATCACACAGCTAGGAAGTATCTGATTCTAGACTTGAACCTGGGATCTCCCATTTCCAGGTCTGGTTCTCTATCCACTGAGCTGCTTAGGTACCTCTTCAAAGTTTCATTTTAAAATTACTCAATTTTCCACTGTGCTCTCTGGAATGTTATTTTTCAGTTACTCCATATCAGTCACATGACTAAAATTCTGGAAGTTATTTTCTACATAACCAAGTATGCTCTACTTTTCTCATTGATTTCATTTTTTGTTTAACAGACTTACTCTTATTCATATTTTTCTTGCATTCCCTCCCTCAATCACTTTGATGAATCTTGCACTTCTATATTCTATTATTAAGTGTCCTTTATCCCCTTTTATTATCACATCTCTTGCCATTAAAACATCAGACTTTAATTACTCTCATTGTTGCCTTTCGTTTATTCATATTTCACTCAGTAAAGTTGGAGAAAATCATTCAAACATGACTGAATTCACTGCAAAGTTACATTCCATAATGTTGACTTAATGCTCACCAGGGCAAAGCAATACCTTTACCAATCTCTAAGCGACCCGCTATCCATTCACAACTATTCTTTCCCAAATATTTTCATCACTTTTCAAATTTCCAGTGGCTCTCCAATGTCCACAATCTCCACTAAGAACCTAATACTATATATCTCTAAAAATGGGTTATAGCTCTTTCTTTTTCCTCTCTCCACATCTCTCATGTCATTAAGATGCCTCCTGCAATTAGTACTTCTTTCCATCTTGTCTCCCATAATCATGTTTCTTTTGTCTTCACTGATTCTACTGTATACACAAGTGATGTCAGCCCATCACTTCTTTTTTTATACATTTATTAATATTCATTTTTAACATGGTTACATGATTCATGCTCCTACTTTCCCCTTCATCCCCACTCTCCCCACACCCATGGCTGATGCACATTTCTACTGGTTTTAACATGTGTCATTGATCAAGACCTATTTCCAAATTGCTGATAGTTGCATTGGTGTGATAGTTTCGAGTCTACATCCCCAATTATGTCCTCCTCAACCCATGTGTTCAAGCAGTTGTTTTCCTTATATGTTTCCTCTTCTGCAGTCCTTCCTCTGAATGTGGGTAGGGTTCTTTACCATAAATCCCTCAGAGCTGTCCTGTGACATTGCATTGCTGCTGGTACAGAAGTCCATTACATTCAATTTTACCATAGTATATCAGTCTCTGTGTACAATGTTCTTCTGGCTCTGCTCCTTTCACTCTGCTTCAGTTCCTGGAGGTCTTTCCAGTTCACATGGAATTCCTCCAGTTTATTATTTCTTTGAGCACAATAGTGTTCCATCACCAGCATATACCACAGTTTGTTCAGCCATTCCCCAAATGAAGGACATACCCTCCTTTTCCAGTTCTTTGCCACCACAAAAAGTGCAGCTATAAATATTTTCATACAAGTCTGTTTATTTATGATCTCTTTCGGGTACAAACCCAAAAATGGTATGGCTGGATCAAAGGGCAGGCATTTTTATAGCCCTTTGAGCGTAGCTCCAAATTGCCAGCCAGAATGGTTGGATCAGTTCACAACTCCACCAGCCATGCATCAATGTCCCAGTTTTGCCACATCCCCTCCACCATTCATTACGTACCCCTTCTTTCTTTTTAGCCAATCTTCTAGGTGTGAGGTGATACCTCAGAGTTGTTTTGATTTGCATTTCTCTAATTATTAGAGATTTAGAACACTTTCTCATGTGCTTATTGAT
>NW_025393583.1:0-6023 GCF_016433145.1 Gracilinanus agilis
GACATTTCAGAGGAAGAAATGCAGCCAACTAAGAGCCATATGAAAAAACACTGCAGATCACTAATAATTAAAGAAATGGAGATTAAAGCAAATCTGAGGTCCCACTTATCCATCAGATCAGCACAGTTGAAAGAAAAGAAAAAATGGCATATGTTGGAGGGTCTATGGGAAAACAGGTATATTAATGCACTGTTGTTTGGTCGGTCCAACAATTCTGGAAAACAATTTGGAATTATGCCTCCAAAAGTTATTAAACTCTGAATAGCCCAAATCCTAGTGATACTACTACTAAATCTATGCCTCAAAGAGATCAAAGATGAAAAGTATCCATAAGTGCAAAATATTTAGACCTGCTCTTTTTGTGGTAACAAAAAATGGAAAATTAAAAGAGTGTCCACTAATTGGTGACTGAAAAAATTATGATAATGAAGGTAATAAAATATTAGTAATATAGTGTGCTATAAGAAATGATGAAGAGGATGATTTCATCCCATCCTGGGAAGACTTGTATGAACTGATTCAGAGTGAAGTGAGTAGAACTAGAACAATTTATATAACAACAGCAACATTGTAAAGACAAACAACTTTGAAAGAATTTAAGAACTCTGACCAATGCAATGACTAACCATGATTCCAGGGGATCCATGATGAAATGCTATCCACCCCCAGGTGCAGATCGAGGCATGTTTTGGATATTGCCAATATGGAAATTTGTTTTGCTTGACTATACATAGTTTTCCATAGGTGATGTTCTTCTTTCTTTTTCAGTGGGGAAACAGGGAAATACAAGTGTTGAGTGCCAGGCTGAGGCTTTGAGGGGTGCCTATCCACACATTTCTCCCCTATGTCTTTTTTTTTTTTTACTTCTGTTTTTACTTCTGGCTCTATTCCGGTCTATTCTCTTGTGCTGTGAGGGGACTGAAGCACTGTGCCTCATGAGGGAAGTCTGAAGTTTTGCTCTAAGAAAAAGGATTAACCCAATGCGCTTTCTCCTCTCTCTTGTGAATATTATTCTCTTCCCTCCTCCAGAATTACTTTATCCTCCATATCCTGATTCCTTTCTCTCAGTATACATTACCTCCATGTCCCTAAATTGCTGTGTACTGTCGCGCAGAGCAGCCCCAAACATTTACCCAGTGTTAAAGAAATTAAAGAAATGCAGTTAAAGCAACTCTGAGGTTCCACTTCTCATTCATCAGATCATCAAAGTTGAGAGAAAATAAAAATGGCAAATGTTGGGGGATTATGGGAAAACAGCTTTATTAATGTACTGTTGGTGGAACTGTAAATTGATGGAACAATTCTGGGAAATGATATGGAATTAAGCCCCAAAACATTACTAAACTTCATATCCTCAACAACTTAGCTTTGCCTTATTCCTAGGCTGCATCTCTGGCTCCTGGTCATTGCCCAAAAAGTCACCCTAATCCTAAGGAGATATATCATCATTGGACAGGATTCTTGTCTTGGGGATGAGATGGAATGGAGCCTCGGATGAAGGAGGGAGGGGAAGTCTCCAAACCGAAGAACTAGATGATATACTATCCTCCAGGGTAGTCCAGAGTGAAGCAATGCAATATTGGGAGTGATACCATAGCAGTTTTTTATTCTGGCCATTCCTAGCTACCAATTTTCCTCCTCTTCTTCTTCTGGGCTTCAGGTATTCTACCATCCCTTCCTCTACTTCCAAAGAACAGAAGAATTTGACAATCTTGGGTGCATTTATTTTTAATGTGCAAATTTCCCAAGTGGCTTCCTGGGACATTCCTAGATGCTGATTCCTTGGAAAATCACTAGGCATATAGCAGAAGAAGGGCAGGGGAGAGAAGTCCTTGGCATTGGCCTTTGTTTTCTTCTTTCTCATTCCAGTCTAGGTCCTGCTCTGTGGATGGGAGGTCTGCTTCTGGGGAGCCGGCTAGCAAGAGGCTGAGTGGGAGGTGAGTCATTAATCACCATTTTTCATGATGTATTATATAACATGTAATGCTGTACCAGGCACTATAAGGAACAGGAAAAAGACAATTCCCACTCAAGAAGAGCTATGCTGTCAAATATGTTCAGGTAAGATTGGTGGCTACCAGAAAAATTCCAAAGATTGGAGAGGGAAAAAGTCTTTGGTGGGTGGGGGAAGGGGAGGAAGAGATAGATTACTGCAACTTGAGGTCTGAAGATATAAAGAAGTTTGTGTCATGAGAGATTCAGAGCTAGAAGGCAGCTTAAAGGCCCTCTAGGGGCCTGCACTTTACCAATTGTAGAAGCTGAGTCCACCAGAGTTTAAATAATTCACCCAAGGTCATATGGGGCAGAGACGGGATTGGAACTTGAATTTCCAGGACTCCAAGTTCAGCACTCCTTTTGATGAATCCAGGATGGGTTGTTTTTAAGGACAATTCAGCTTTTCTGAGAATCTCTGTGTGGGGAGATATCTCTGTAGCCCATCATTTTCCAGGATGCCCTCACCATGTCCCCTTTGCCTCTGCCATCCATCCCCAGGCTCAGCTCAGTAATTCTCTTTGGGTGGCCCTGAATTACAGATGGTGCAGTGAAACTCTTGACCCTGGAGGATATAAAATGGGACAGGCCATGAGTCTAATCAACAAAGGGGATGTTGACTAAAAAGATCACTAGCACCTCCAGGCAATCAGACGTGAAGGGACCTTCACAGATCTCTTCCAGCTTAAATGTCATAGATAATTTAGAGCAGGGTCAGTGCCCACCAGAGTGGCCTACTAGCTGCTATAGAAATTTAGGAATCCCAGGGGTTTCTGGAGCCATAAAGGGTGGAGCTAGACCTCCCTATTCTGGGAAGGAGTTGAAGGATCTAATTTATTTCATTTTTAAATTAACCCTTACCTTCTGTCTCAACCCACTGAGCCACCCAGTTGCCCCCTGAAAGATTTATTTTAGAAGGACTCCCATCCCAATCCCAAGTACCCCTGCCCAATCCCATGGTTCTTTCTTCTTCACTTCCCTCTTCAGGGAAAGAAAAGTGAGTATTAAGTAAGAGCTTAGATACCTAATTCTGAGGCAATATTCAAGGTGAAAAAATAGTTAAGGAAAAGGGAGGCTTTTGGGAAGGCAGAGAAGCAAACTAAAGAGTGGTTCAGAAAGGGAAATCTAGAGAACTTAGAAAAAGGAGTGGGAAACAGAGATTTCTGTTTCCATCAGACTGTATTTCATGAGGGCTGCTCCAGAGAAGGTACTTCTTGTCAGGCAAGCCCTCTGCCCAGTTGGAACCACTGTAGGGGCCTGGGGTGGGACCCAAGGCTGAGCTTAGCCTAGCCAGGCTGGCGGCAGAGGGGTATTGGGGTGGAGCCCAAGTCAGCAGGGAGGGAGAGATTTCATTTCAATCTTCACTGTGCCTCCAAGCAAACAAATTCTTCCTCCTTGTCCCCCCTCCTCCCTGGAGCCCCCAGGGGGGCATTTCTTGTCTAATGCTCTCCGGGTGCTGGCAGCCAACCCCACCGTCTTGCTAATGCTCACCAGATGGTGCTTGTCTCTCTTCCTCTAGGCCGGCTACTGTCCTACACTTCCCTCCAGTCTCCAGCTGTTCTCAGCCCTCTGACATGTCCCAGCCCTCCAGGGGAAAGAAGATAAAGCTTCATTCAAGGGCTTCCCATTCAGGAAAATGACCCACTAGAGCCTCTGCTCTTGTGCTAGTCAGTGGAGGGCAATAGCAAGCCAACTCCTTCCCCGTGATGGGCTGTTCTTAACCAGGACAGCCTGGCCCATACCCCTCAGAGGCAATAGGAACCACAAGAGTCCCAGGTTCCAATTACCAGGGTCAGAAATGGAGTGAGCTTCCAGGTAAGTCCCTAGGGAAGGAATCCTGCCTTCTCTGATCCAGGCTCTTCAAGCTCAGCTCTCCAAAGAGAAGTGACCCTGCTTTTTTTTTGGGGGGGGGGTTGAGCTACATCACTGGATTGAGCCAATAAAGTGATTACCACTCCAGAGTCATCAGCCATTGCTACCTCACCCAGTTCTTCCCTGTCCTGGGAGCATAGTGAGATGCATCGACAAGCAGAGATTTCTATCACTGTCGCAAATATCCATTTTCTTCATCTGAGCTCATATTCTCACATATACCATATACATATTCTTAGGGAGGACACTCCTCTATGATCATTTAAGTATAAAAGCTCAGCAGAGGTATAGAGTTTATCAACCACTTTTTTGACATGGTTTTAGGGCTGAAGGAATGAACCAGTTAACCTCCCAAAGTCCCTTAGCACACTGGGATTTTATGGAGAAATGCCCATCCACACTGGATACCTATGGCTCCATGGAACATATAATTCAGGCACAATGAAATGGCTAGGTACCAGGGTGGATAAAGGGCTAGCTGTAGTAAGGAAGCCCTGAGTTTACATACTGCCTTGGATGTTTACTGGTGGCCCTGAGCAAGTCATTTAACACTCTCAGCCTCAGTTTCCTCATTTGTAAAATGGGGTTCCAAAGAGCACCTACCTCCTGGGAGTGGTGTGAGTAGCAGATGAGCTAACATCTGTAAAGTACTTTACAAACCTTAAAACTCATTATAAAGGCTAGCTATTTTCATTCACCAAGATATATCATGGCTCTTATGGTCCTTCTCTACGCTAAGTTACAGGCAAACACCTATTCTAGGGAATGAATGACAATGTTCTTTCCCAAGAAGTGTCTGGCTATCCACTTTGATCCCGTTGCATGGAAGGGTAATGAGTTTGGCCATCTTACATCTTCGAAGGGACCTAGAAATGCCAAGGTCAAAGGATCATGGATTTAGAACCAGAAGAGAAGTTAGGAGACCATTTAGTCCAACCAACTCATTTTATTGGTAAGAAAGCTAAGACTCTGAGAGGTAAAAAGTGACTTGTCTAAGGTCATACAAGTAGTATGTGACAGAAATGGGTTTTGACGAGGGCAGCTGGGTAGCTCAGTGGACTGAGAGCCCGGCCTAGAGATGGGAGGTCCTGGGCTCAAATCTGGCCTCAAACACTTCCTAGCTGTATGACCCTGGGCAAGTCACTTATCCCTCATTGTCTAGCCCTTACCACTCTTCTGCCTTGGAACCAATACATAGTATTGATTCTGAGGTGGAAAATAAGGGTTTAAAAAAACAGGTTTTGAACCCAAGTCTTCTGATTTCAGATTCAATAATCTTTCCACTAAATCATGATGTCTACTCTTTGTCCATAAGCCAAGATGTCTGGGATGCTCTTATGAACTAACTTGATAAGTGCAAGCAGTCACAGCACACACTGTTCCCCCTTGCCTTCCTCCTCTTGTCCCTCCCTTCCCCCAGTTCCCAACCCAACCAGATTTTGGACGCAGCTGGACAAAGACAGAGGGGGCCCATCTCCAGCCCAACTTGTGAGGCCAGGAACATCAGATTTAATCATGATGGTGTCTAGCAACTGCGCTCCTGTCTGCCCCGAGGAGAAGGGAGTTACATCTAGCCAGTGTCCTTGATGGCTCTGGTCCAGGGTAACGCCTGCCTGCCTGCTTTCTCTCCCTTCTCCACTGAAGATCAGAGTTCCCCAAGGAGATGAAAAGGGATGAGGAAGGCTCCTCTGTATGCTGTTCCTATATTAGCCAGACCGAGAAGGGCCCCATGAGGGAACGTCTTGAGAGTGAACATCCCTTTCTAGCGGCAGAGAAAGCCGCATCCCTCCCCTCCCCCTAGGTTGGCTGTGCTGTAGCTCTGGGAATTTGGGCTCTCTCTGCCAACCAGAGTAAATGAGGTCCCCGGATAGCCATGGTCTGGCTGGCATTTCCTGTGTTGGCTTTGGCTAGAGACAGCAATACAAATGGGTCACCCTTTCAGCCTCTGCCAGGTCAATTGGGCATGTCTTGGACTCTCGGGCACCACTGACTTCTGTCCCCATGGCCCCAGAGGGAATCCTACTACAAGTGTCCTGGGCTGTCCCAGTAATTCCCTCCTTTTGTGCACATCAAGTTTCCACCTAACCCGTCCTCTGGTTTTTAGAGCACTGATTTCCCCTCAAATCTGGCTAGTCCTCAGCTTAGCTGGTCTCAAGACA
>NW_025393584.1:0-6022 GCF_016433145.1 Gracilinanus agilis
GACATTTCAGAGGAAGAAATGCAGCCAACTAAGAGCCATATGAAAAACACTGCAGATCACTAATAATTAAAGAAATGGAGATTAAAGCAAATCTGAGGTCCCACTTATCCATCAGATCAGCACAGTTGAAAGAAAAGAAAAATGGCATATGTTGGAGGGTCTATGGGAAAACAGGTATATTAATGCACTGTTTTTGGTCAGTCCAACAATTCTGGAAAACAATTTGGAATTATGCCTCCAAAAGTTATTAAACTCTGAATAGCCCAAATCCTAGTGACACTACTACTAAATCTATGCCTCAAAGAGAGCAAAGATGAAAAATATCCATAAGTGCAAAATATTTAGACCTGCTCTTTTTGTGGTAACAAAAAAGTGGAAAATTAAAAGAGTGTCCACTAATTGTTGACTGAAAAAATTATGATAATGAAGGTAATAAAATATTAGTAATATAGTGTGCTATAAGAAATGATGAAGAGGATGATTTCATCCCATCCTGGGAAGACTTGTATGAACTGATTCAGAGTGAAGTGAGTAGAACTAGAACAATTTATATAACAACAGCAACATTGTAAAGACAAACAACTTTGAAAGAATTTAAGAACTCTGACCAATGCAATGACTAACCATGATTCCAGGGGATCCATGATGAAATGCTATCCACCCCCAGGTGCAGATCGAGGCATGTTTTGGATATTGCCAATATGGAAATTTGTTTTGCTTGACTATACATAGTTTTCCATAGGTGATGTTCTTCTTTCTTTTTCAGTGGGGAAACAGGGAAATACAAGTGTTGAGTGCCAGGCTGAGGCTTTGAGGGGTGCCTATCCACACATTTCTCCCCTATGTCTTTTTTTTTTTTTACTTCTGTTTTTACTTCTGGCTCTATTCCGGTCTATTCTCTTGTGCTGTGAGGGGACTGAAGCACTGTGCCTCATGAGGGAAGTCTGAAGTTTTGCTCTAAGAAAAAGGATTAACCCAATGCGCTTTCTCCTCTCTCTTGTGAATATTATTCTCTTCCCTCCTCCAGAATTACTTTATCCTCCATATCCTGATTCCTTTCTCTCAGTATACATTACCTCCATGTCCCTAAATTGCTGTGTACTGTCGCGCAGAGCAGCCCCAAACATTTACCCAGTGTTAAAGAAATTAAAGAAATGCAGTTAAAGCAACTCTGAGGTTCCACTTCTCATTCATCAGATCATCAAAGTTGAGAGAAAATAAAAATGGCAAATGTTGGGGGATTATGGGAAAACAGCTTTATTAATGTACTGTTGGTGGAACTGTAAATTGATGGAACAATTCTGGGAAATGATATGGAATTAAGCCCCAAAACATTACTAAACTTCATATCCTCAACAACTTAGCTTTGCCTTATTCCTAGGCTGCATCTCTGGCTCCTGGTCATTGCCCAAAAAGTCACCCTAATCCTAAGGAGATATATCATCATTGGACAGGATTCTTGTCTTGGGGATGAGATGGAATGGAGCCTCGGATGAAGGAGGGAGGGGAAGTCTCCAAACCGAAGAACTAGATGATATACTATCCTCCAGGGTAGTCCAGAGTGAAGCAATGCAATATTGGGAGTGATACCATAGCAGTTTTTTATTCTGGCCATTCCTAGCTACCAATTTTCCTCCTCTTCTTCTTCTGGGCTTCAGGTATTCTACCATCCCTTCCTCTACTTCCAAAGAACAGAAGAATTTGACAATCTTGGGTGCATTTATTTTTAATGTGCAAATTTCCCAAGTGGCTTCCTGGGACATTCCTAGATGCTGATTCCTTGGAAAATCACTAGGCATATAGCAGAAGAAGGGCAGGGGAGAGAAGTCCTTGGCATTGGCCTTTGTTTTCTTCTTTCTCATTCCAGTCTAGGTCCTGCTCTGTGGATGGGAGGTCTGCTTCTGGGGAGCCGGCTAGCAAGAGGCTGAGTGGGAGGTGAGTCATTAATCACCATTTTTCATGATGTATTATATAACATGTAATGCTGTACCAGGCACTATAAGGAACAGGAAAAAGACAATTCCCACTCAAGAAGAGCTATGCTGTCAAATATGTTCAGGTAAGATTGGTGGCTACCAGAAAAATTCCAAAGATTGGAGAGGGAAAAAGTCTTTGGTGGGTGGGGGAAGGGGAGGAAGAGATAGATTACTGCAACTTGAGGTCTGAAGATATAAAGAAGTTTGTGTCATGAGAGATTCAGAGCTAGAAGGCAGCTTAAAGGCCCTCTAGGGGCCTGCACTTTACCAATTGTAGAAGCTGAGTCCACCAGAGTTTAAATAATTCACCCAAGGTCATATGGGGCAGAGACGGGATTGGAACTTGAATTTCCAGGACTCCAAGTTCAGCACTCCTTTTGATGAATCCAGGATGGGTTGTTTTTAAGGACAATTCAGCTTTTCTGAGAATCTCTGTGTGGGGAGATATCTCTGTAGCCCATCATTTTCCAGGATGCCCTCACCATGTCCCCTTTGCCTCTGCCATCCATCCCCAGGCTCAGCTCAGTAATTCTCTTTGGGTGGCCCTGAATTACAGATGGTGCAGTGAAACTCTTGACCCTGGAGGATATAAAATGGGACAGGCCATGAGTCTAATCAACAAAGGGGATGTTGACTAAAAAGATCACTAGCACCTCCAGGCAATCAGACGTGAAGGGACCTTCACAGATCTCTTCCAGCTTAAATGTCATAGATAATTTAGAGCAGGGTCAGTGCCCACCAGAGTGGCCTACTAGCTGCTATAGAAATTTAGGAATCCCAGGGGTTTCTGGAGCCATAAAGGGTGGAGCTAGACCTCCCTATTCTGGGAAGGAGTTGAAGGATCTAATTTATTTCATTTTTAAATTAACCCTTACCTTCTGTCTCAACCCACTGAGCCACCCAGTTGCCCCCTGAAAGATTTATTTTAGAAGGACTCCCATCCCAATCCCAAGTACCCCTGCCCAATCCCATGGTTCTTTCTTCTTCACTTCCCTCTTCAGGGAAAGAAAGGTGAGTATTAAGTAAGAGCTTAGATACCTAATTCTGAGGCAATATTCAAGGTGAAAAAATAGTTAAGGAAAAAGGAGGCTTTTGGGAAGGCAGAGAAGCAAACTAAAGAGTGGTTCAGAAAGGGAAATATAGAGAACTTGGAAAAAGGAGTGGGAAACACTAGATTTCTGTTTCCATCAGACTGTATTTCATGAGGGCTGCTCCAGAGAAGGTACTTCTTGTCAGGCAAGCCCTCTGCCCAGTTGGAACCACTGTAGGGGCCTGGGGTGGGACCCAAGGCTGAGCATAGCCTAGCCAGGCTGGCGGCAGAGGGGTATTGGGGTGGAGCCCAAGTCAGCAGGGAGGGAGAGATTTCATTTCAATCTTCACTGTGCCTCCAAGCAAACAAATTCTTCCTCCTTGTCCCCCCTCCTCCCTGGAGCCCCCAGGGGGGCATTTCTTGTCTAATGCTCTCCGGGTGCTGGCAGCCAACCCCACCGTCTTGCTAATGCTCACCAGATGGTGCTTGTCTCTCTTCCTCTAGGCCGGCTACTGTCCTACACTTCCCTCCAGTCTCCAGCTGTTCTCAGCCCTCTGACATGTCCCAGCCCTCCAGGGGAAAGAAGATAAAGCTTCATTCAAGGGCTTCCCATTCAGGAAAATGACCCACTAGAGCCTCTGCTCTTGTGCTAGTCAGTGGAGGGCAATAGCAAGCCAACTCCTTCCCCGTGATGGGCTGTTCTTAACCAGGACAGCCTGGCCCATACCCCTCAGAGGCAATAGGAACCACAAGAGTCCCAGGTTCCAATTACCAGGGTCAGAAATGGAGTGAGCTTCCAGGTAAGTCCCTAGGGAAGGAATCCTGCCTTCTCTGATCCAGGCTCTTCAAGCTCAGCTCTCCAAAGAGAAGTGACCCTGCTTTTTTTTTGGGGGGGGGGTTGAGCTACATCACTGGATTGAGCCAATAAAGTGATTACCACTCCAGAGTCATCAGCCATTGCTACCTCACCCAGTTCTTCCCTGTCCTGGGAGCATAGTGAGATGCATCGACAAGCAGAGATTTCTATCACTGTCGCAAATATCCATTTTCTTCATCTGAGCTCATATTCTCACATATACCATATACATATTCTTAGGGAGGACACTCCTCTATGATCATTTAAGTATAAAAGCTCAGCAGAGGTATAGAGTTTATCAACCACTTTTTTGACATGGTTTTAGGGCTGAAGGAATGAACCAGTTAACCTCCCAAAGTCCCTTAGCACACTGGGATTTTATGGAGAAATGCCCATCCACACTGGATACCTATGGCTCCATGGAACATATAATTCAGGCACAATGAAATGGCTAGGTACCAGGGTGGATAAAGGGCTAGCTGTAGTAAGGAAGCCCTGAGTTTACATACTGCCTTGGATGTTTACTGGTGGCCCTGAGCAAGTCATTTAACACTCTCAGCCTCAGTTTCCTCATTTGTAAAATGGGGTTCCAAAGAGCACCTACCTCCTGGGAGTGGTGTGAGTAGCAGATGAGCTAACATCTGTAAAGTACTTTACAAACCTTAAAACTCATTATAAAGGCTAGCTATTTTCATTCACCAAGATATATCATGGCTCTTATGGTCCTTCTCTACGCTAAGTTACAGGCAAACACCTATTCTAGGGAATGAATGACAATGTTCTTTCCCAAGAAGTGTCTGGCTATCCACTTTGATCCCGTTGCATGGAAGGGTAATGAGTTTGGCCATCTTACATCTTCGAAGGGACCTAGAAATGCCAAGGTCAAAGGATCATGGATTTAGAACCAGAAGAGAAGTTAGGAGACCATTTAGTCCAACCAACTCATTTTATTGGTAAGAAAGCTAAGACTCTGAGAGGTAAAAAGTGACTTGTCTAAGGTCATACAAGTAGTATGTGACAGAAATGGGTTTTGACGAGGGCAGCTGGGTAGCTCAGTGGACTGAGAGCCCGGCCTAGAGATGGGAGGTCCTGGGCTCAAATCTGGCCTCAAACACTTCCTAGCTGTATGACCCTGGGCAAGTCACTTATCCCTCATTGTCTAGCCCTTACCACTCTTCTGCCTTGGAACCAATACATAGTATTGATTCTGAGGTGGAAAATAAGGGTTTAAAAAAACAGGTTTTGAACCCAAGTCTTCTGATTTCAGATTCAATAATCTTTCCACTAAATCATGATGTCTACTCTTTGTCCATAAGCCAAGATGTCTGGGATGCTCTTATGAACTAACTTGATAAGTGCAAGCAGTCACAGCACACACTGTTCCCCCTTGCCTTCCTCCTCTTGTCCCTCCCTTCCCCCAGTTCCCAACCCAACCAGATTTTGGACGCAGCTGGACAAAGACAGAGGGGGCCCATCTCCAGCCCAACTTGTGAGGCCAGGAACATCAGATTTAATCATGATGGTGTCTAGCAACTGCGCTCCTGTCTGCCCCGAGGAGAAGGGAGTTACATCTAGCCAGTGTCCTTGATGGCTCTGGTCCAGGGTAACGCCTGCCTGCCTGCTTTCTCTCCCTTCTCCACTGAAGATCAGAGTTCCCCAAGGAGATGAAAAGGGATGAGGAAGGCTCCTCTGTATGCTGTTCCTATATTAGCCAGACCGAGAAGGGCCCCATGAGGGAACGTCTTGAGAGTGAACATCCCTTTCTAGCGGCAGAGAAAGCCGCATCCCTCCCCTCCCCCTAGGTTGGCTGTGCTGTAGCTCTGGGAATTTGGGCTCTCTCTGCCAACCAGAGTAAATGAGGTCCCCGGATAGCCATGGTCTGGCTGGCATTTCCTGTGTTGGCTTTGGCTAGAGACAGCAATACAAATGGGTCACCCTTTCAGCCTCTGCCAGGTCAATTGGGCATGTCTTGGACTCTCGGGCACCACTGACTTCTGTCCCCATGGCCCCAGAGGGAATCCTACTACAAGTGTCCTGGGCTGTCCCAGTAATTCCCTCCTTTTGTGCACATCAAGTTTCCACCTAACCCGTCCTCTGGTTTTTAGAGCACTGATTTCCCCTCAAATCTGGCTAGTCCTCAGCTTAGCTGGTCTCAAGACA
>NW_025393585.1:0-2842 GCF_016433145.1 Gracilinanus agilis
TTTCCCCTCAAATCTGGCTAGTCCTCAGCTTAGCTGGTCTCAAGACATGCTTTTCAGAGCCCTGAGGAAGGTACCCTTGGGATGTTCAACCCTTTGGAACATTTCTGGGTAGAAGTTCTGCTCCTCCCCCTGCCTCCCTGTCTACCCTTCCTGTCTCTTTGGACTGAGACGGGTTCCTCAGGGACCCTGGGAACTGGCGCCCCAGTACCAGGCCAGCCGAAGCTTCCATACTCCACAAGTGACTTAGTCTCAGAGGGAGGCACCTCTGAGCTAGGAAAGCATTAGCCAAAAAATTATTTTCCATAACAAACTCTGCAGACAAAGGTCCACAGGCTGCTCTAATCAAATCTCGATGCCTTATTTGGGCTCTTAGAACACTGTTTCCTTGAGTGACACATGGTTCTCCATAAGTATATGTATATTATATATATATGCATATATATATATATTTAAGTATATTCATTCAAAAATTCAGTTTTGGGGAGAGGAGATGGAGAATATAACTTCAGACAGAAAGGCTGGGCTTCCCCCCAGGCAAAAAAATAACCTGTTGTTGTTGTCGTGGTTCAGCCCTATCTGACTCTTTGCAACTTCATTTGGGGTTCTCTAGGCAGAGATACTGGAGTGGTTTGCCATTTCTTTCTCCGGCTCATTTGACTGATGAGGAAACTGAGGCCAGAAGGGTGAAGTGACTTGCCCAGGGTCACAGAACTGTTAAGTATCTGAAGCCAGATATGAATTCAGAAGTCGTCTCTACTTTAGGTCCAGCATTCTACACACTGTGCCACCTAACTACCCTCACTAGCCCAGCCCAAAGCCAAATGGGAAGCAGCCTTAGCATGATGGACTGAATACTGGATTTGGAGGCAGGAAGGTTGGAGCTTGTATCCTATTTCTGACACCCATTAGCTGTGTGACATCGGACATGTCACTTAAACTTTCCAAGCCTCAGTTTCCTCATCTGTAAAATCTGAATGATAACAGCAGCACCTACCTCCCAGCATTATTGAAACTCAAATGAGGTAACATGTAAAGAACTTTGCAAACATAAAGGCACTATATAAATGGGAATTTGTATTATCTTTTTCCTCACTCTGGCAGCTTTCCTAGCATATCTCAGGTGACAAAATCAAGGGGTTGCTTTTCCCTTCCCAAAAGTTAAAGCATGGGAAAATGCCAATGAATGCTCTCAGGCAGTTTCTTGTCCTTTTTTTGTATTATAAACTCCTTGGCAGTCTGATGAAACCTAACGTCCCCTCCTCTGATTTAGGTCTATTTGTTTGTTTTTAATCTACAACTGGAGGGAATGCTAAATTTCAGTTAGAGGAGAGTCAAAATAAATATTAATATTTCCTCGCAAGCTCACAGACCTCCCTGAAATTTCTTCATGAACCCCTTGGGAATCTCTGGACCCTAGGTTAAGAATTCCTGCCCTAGTGCTTCTGTTTGATCTGCCTTCCCCTGGAGGAGAGGGAAGAGATGGAGAAAGGAAGACCTCTTGACTGATTCTAGAATGATGGACTTCATCCTCAGGCCCTGGGAGGCTGCCACAGGAGGGGATACTGCCACAGAAGTTGCTTCTCATCCACCTGCTCCTGTCTCCCCAGGACATCCCCAATTTCACCTGGAGATTCTCTTTCCTACCCTGAACTGTTTTCTCAACCAACATTTTTTTGGCTCCAAGTCTCTGGGACACTGAACTGTCCCAAGCAAGAGACATTCGTGTTGCTTATTTTCCCAAAGAGTGGAGTCTGTAACACAATCAGGCTCTCTGTGTGCTGGCACCACCATCATCATCCTTCTTTGCCTGAGCTGCCCTCCATCCCCTCCCCAAGCCCTGCTTGGGGGACAGGCGAACTCCTCATCGAGTCCAGGAATAGGCCTGACCCCATTCCAACTTGGCAGACATCTCTTGTCTGAGATCTGTCCTCCATTCCACCCTGGGGGAATCAGTGAAGTGGAGAATAGGTCAGAGAATCAACCTCTTATTGCAAACTACTGGTCATCTCAAATGTTCTATCAACCAGATTCCCAGCAACACTTCAAGCATAATCATTGCATTACATGGTGAGAAGAGCACAGATGGCCATTCTAACTGGTGGATAAAAATGAAAATTCACTTAAAAAATAAACTTTGAAATCCGCCTAAAAAACAACAACAACAACAGAATAGAAACACAAGACTAGGATTGATCCTGGCTCGAGTCCACGTGCTTACCTACCTATTTAACCAGTTTCCTCATCTGTAAAATGGCACCTGGATTTTGGAAGGATCTAATAGGTTAATAAATGTCATATGCTTTAAAGAACAGTGGGATAGGAAGTGAGTCATTTGTACTCCCTGAGCCTCAGTTTACTTAAAATGGGGATTAAAAAATACTTATATTGTTGACCGCATAGAACTGTGGGGAGAAAAATGCTTTGTAAATCCTAAAGTATATAAGGATGTGTTAAGAAGATGATTGGCTCTCACAGGTATCCTCCAACCTACCCTTTCCTCCCAGGAGAAGCAGTGTGCAACCAGGAGGAATTCTTGGTCAGCCAAGCATTTCATACCTCCCCACCCCAGTGCTCTGTGGCCCTTTCAAGGCATCCCTGCCCCCAGATCCACAATGGTTGTGGCAGGTGCTTGGCAGGCTCCAAGCCAGAACAAAAGTCACTTGGGACGACCACCCTTTGGCCAGCTCAGCACTGCCACCTCCTGACTGTCAAGCATCAACCCCGCTCCCTCCCTGAGTGGCAGATGCCAGGAACTGGTCTGGACCTATGGGCCTCGCAGATTGACCTTAGAATCATATTTCTACAGCTGGCAGGGATTTTAAGGTCACCTCCTCAATCCCTC
>NW_025393586.1:0-3164 GCF_016433145.1 Gracilinanus agilis
TATATATACATATATATATATATATATATATATGAAATTGTTAATAATTATCCTGGCAACTTCAATTCTAGTATTTGATTCATCCAGTCTCATATTTTCACATATTTACTCTGCATATAGGCTAAAAATACGAAGAGGAAATATATAGCCTTATTATACTCCTTTCCCAATCTTGAACCAATCAGCTGTTCAATGTTTTGTCCTACCTGTTACTTCTTAACCAATGTTCAGTTTCCTCAGGAAACAATGAGATAATCTGGTACTCTCATCTTTTTGAGGACTTGAAACATTTTGTTGTGATCACAAAAACTTTAGTGTAGTTAATAAAGTATAAATACTAGAACTTCCTTCCCTTCCTCATAATCCAGGGAATGTGGACAATTTGGTCTCTAGTTCCTTTGCCTCTGAAAATCAGGCTGCACTTCTGATAATTCTCATTTCACATATTGCTGAAGTCTTGCTTGTAAAAATCTTCAACTATTTAGGTAATCTATATCAATTCAAAACTTTCAAACATATCAGCTCATGTTTTTTTTTTTCGCTTCTTACTCAGAGTACCATAAAAAAGTCATAGTTTCTTTCTAAGACTTTTATATATATAGATATATAGATATAGATATAGATAGATATAGATAGATAGATAGATAGATAGAGATAAATAGATAGATAGATATACATATATACATATATACATATATATAATAAATCAGTTTTAGAGCAACCATCTTCTCTGTATCCCATATTTCTTAATGGGAAATTTAAAAAAATAATATTTTCATTGTTTAAATATATTTTTAAAACATTTTAATAAACTGGAGGAATTCCATGTGAACTGGAAAGACCTCCAGAAATTGATGCAGAGTGAAAGGGTCAGAACTAGGAGAACATTGTACACAGAGACTGATACATTATGGCACAATTGAATGTAATGGACTTCTCTACTAGCAGCAATGTAATAACCTAGGACAATCCAGAGGAACTTATGAGAAAGAATGCTGTCCAAATCCAGAGAAAAAACTGTGGGAGCAGAATCTCAGAAGAAAAACATATACTCAATCACATGGTTGGATGGGGATTTGATTAGGGTTTTGTACTTAAAAGATCACTCTGCTACAAATATGAATAACATGGAAATAGATTTTGAACAATGATACCTGTATAACTCAGTGGAATTGTTTGTCAGCTCCAGGAGAGGGGAGGAAGAGGAGGTGGGAATCATGAATCATGTAACCATGGAAACATATTCTGAATAAAAAGAAAAGAAAAGAAAATAAACTTCTGCACCTTTTCCCCTTAGTTCAACCAACTAAAATTTCATTGGCAATGAATGCTGTGCACAGCATGAACAAACTTTAAAATGGTGCTTGAAAGTAAAGTTTGTAATTACAATTGACCTTTTGAAGCCAGCAGCAGGCAACAAACTACTTGCTAAAAAGGTGAGATAAATTGTGATGAGTGAGAGATAGTGAAAAGCTTTGGGCCTGCTGAGACAAACAAACTAGATATAGGTTTGTCTTAAGGTGCCAAATTTTTGTTTGTTATTCATACAAGGTCAACTGACTCATCTTGGTTTAAGTGAGTGAATAGAGGGAAGAGATGATAAAAGAAAAATGAAAGCCCTAAAATTTCACAGATGTGGCATTTAGAAAATATTATTATATGTCATGGTCTCTAAGAGAAGATTCCAAAAAGGATTTTCAATGTATTGATTGAAAATGAGTCATTTGAAACCATCCATTACATAAGAGCCTCTTACATTTTTAGCCAGATCCTTTCAAAATTGAATCTACATTCTATATTTTCATAGCAACAGGAGGATGAAATTTACATAACCTAATTTGCACAATTATTATCACTATTGCTGCTACCTGGAGGGATTTTTTTTAATCAATGTGGCTAAATAGAAGAAATCACTCTGCTAAAGTTTTCCTAATATTTCTAATATAATATATATCATATCAGCATATATCATATCAGCATTATATATTTATATAGCAATGATCCAAAATCTGATTCAAACTTCACACTTAAATTTGCTCTAACAAGACTTTTGGTAAAAAGGTATAAAACCTTTACTTTTACTTTTTATCTTTTATTACAATTTTCCATAAATATAGTATTGGCCAACTCCAGATATGAATGTCTTCCTATTTTGGAATTCCTTTGGAAATCTATTTTGTAAAAGGCAAAGTTGATCTTTATGTGGAAACGTACATAGGAATATTCCCCAAGACGGAGTGCATTCCAAGACTAAGTTGAGAAGAGATAGGCACAGACTTATTTTGGTTTCGGTAATTGAGTTGTTGAATTCTAGTTGATTTGGTTGGTTATCACTCAAAATCACATATGCTATCTGGCCTGGAAGTAGCTCCTGGATTTTTAGAAGTTCTTTGAGTCAAGTACATCAATAATAAAGAGGAAAATTGTTTCCTCCAAGGGAACACACATGATGAGAGTTTTGTACCTCAAAGACAAAATTGACAACAAATCTGTGCCTATAGCACTGACACTCTTTATGGCTAATCATCTCTGTGTACTTGGGATGGCTCCACCAATAAGTATAAGTTATCGTGATAATAGCTGACATTCATAGAGCTGAATATTATCAAAATTCCCTATATGGGTATTATCATATTTGATCATACCGAAAAACACTGAGATAGGTAGTATAAGTGATTTTATACATGATAAAACTGATTGTGACCCAGAGTTGCAACTGTATGATGTATAAGTAGCCATGTGAATGAATAATAGCTAACAAAATGTCTTGAAACCAATCCAGTTCATCTGATAGAATGATTTTATAATTTAGGTCTTAAAATGATCCTGGCTCTCCCTTAAAATACTGCTATAGTTACTGAGCAGACATGTGGCTCTTTGATGCCAGTGCTACCTATTTTATAAAAGTTACCAAAATAGCAATAGGGCATGTTTTATGATATTTTGAGGACATTATATGCTTGAGTGGATCCTCTTAAATGATTCTGTTATTTTTCATACTAAAAAATTAACAAATGAATTAATAGGCAATCTCTTAAATGCCTACATTACTATGTATCAAGTATTGTGATGGCTAATGAGCATGAAAGGATAAATTTTTTAAACAATTTTCCTCTCAAGGAACTTACATTCTGTTGAAGGAAACAACATATACACCATATATA
>NW_025393587.1:0-2825 GCF_016433145.1 Gracilinanus agilis
TTTCCCCTCAAATCTGGCTAGTCCTCAGCTTAGCTGGTCTCAAGACATGCTTTTCAGAGCCCTGAGGAAGGTACCCTTGGGATGTTCAACCCTTTGGAACATTTCTGGGTAGAAGTTCTGCTCCTCCCCCTGCCTCCCTGTCTACCCTTCCTGTCTCTTTGGACTGAGACGGGTTCCTCAGGGACCCTGGGAACTGGCGCCCCAGTACCAGGCCAGCCGAAGCTTCCATACTCCACAAGTGACTTAGTCTCAGAGGGAGGCACCTCTGAGCTAGGAAAGCATTAGCCAAAAAATTATTTTCCATAACAAACTCTGCAGACAAAGGTCCACAGGCTGCTCTAATCAAATCTCGATGCCTTATTTGGGCTCTTAGAACACTGTTTCCTTGAGTGACACATGGTTCTCCATAAGTATATGTATATTATATATATATGCATATATATATATATTTAAGTATATTCATTCAAAAATTCAGTTTTGGGGAGAGGAGATGGAGAATATAACTTCAGACAGAAAGGCTGGGCTTCCCCCCAGGCAAAAAAATAACCTGTTGTTGTTGTCGTGGTTCAGCCCTATCTGACTCTTTGCAACTTCATTTGGGGTTCTCTAGGCAGAGATACTGGAGTGGTTTGCCATTTCTTTCTCCGGCTCATTTGACTGATGAGGAAACTGAGGCCAGAAGGGTGAAGTGACTTGCCCAGGGTCACAGAACTGTTAAGTATCTGAAGCCAGATATGAATTCAGAAGTCGTCTCTACTTTAGGTCCAGCATTCTACACACTGTGCCACCTAACTACCCTCACTAGCCCAGCCCAAAGCCAAATGGGAAGCAGCCTTAGCATGATGGACTGAATACTGGATTTGGAGGCAGGAAGGTTGGAGCTTGTATCCTATTTCTGACACCCATTAGCTGTGTGACATCGGACATGTCACTTAAACTTTCCAAGCCTCAGTTTCCTCATCTGTAAAATCTGAATGATAACAGCAGCACCTACCTCCCAGCATTATTGAAACTCAAATGAGGTAACATGTAAAGAACTTTGCAAACATAAAGGCACTATATAAATGGGAATTTGTATTATCTTTTTCCTCACTCTGGCAGCTTTCCTAGCATATCTCAGGTGACAAAATCAAGGGGTTCCTTTTCCCTTCCCAAAAGTTAAAGCATGGGGAAAATGCCAATGAATGCTCTCAGGCAGTTTCTTATCCTTTTTTTTGTATTATAAACTTCTTGGCAGTCTGATGAAACCTAAGGTCCCCTCCTCTGATTTAGGTCTATTTGTTTGTTTTTAATCCACAACTGGAGGGAATGCTAAATTTCAGTTAGAGGAGAGTAAAAATAAATATGTAATATTTCCTCGCAAGCTCACAGACCTCCCTGAAATCTCTTCACGAACCCCTTGGGAATCTCTGGACCCTAGGTTAAGAATTCCTGCCCTAGTGCTTCTGTTTGTTCTGCCTTCCCCTGGAGGAGAGGGAGGAGATGCAGAAAGGAAGACCTCTTGACTGACTCTAGAATGATGGACTTCATCCTCAGTCCCTGGGAGGCTGCCACAGAAGTCGCTTCTCATCCACCTGCTCCTGTCTCCCCAGAACATCCCCAATTTCACCTGGAGATTTTCTTTCCTACCCTGAACTGTTTTCTCAACCAACATTTTTTTGGCTCCAAGTCTCTGGGACACTGAACTGTCCCAAGCAAGAGACATTCGTGTTGCTTATTTTCCCAAAGAACGGAGTCTGTAACACAATCAGGCTCTCTGTGTGCTGGCGCCACCCTCATCAGCCTTCCCTGCCTGAGCTGCCCTCCATCCCCTCCCCAAGCCCTGCTTGGGGGACAGGCGAACTCCTCATCGAGTCCAGGAATAGGCCTGACCCCATTCCAACTTGGCAGCCATCTCTTGTCTGAAATCTGTCCTCCATTCCACGCTGGGGGAATCAGTGAAGCGGAGAATAGGTCGGAGAATCAACCTCTTATTGCAAACTACTGGTCATCTCAAATGTTCTATCAACCAGATTCCCAGCAGCACTTCAAGCATAATCATTGCATTCCATGGGGAGAAGAGCACAGATGGCCATTCTAACTGGTGTATAAAAATGAAAATTTACTTAAAAAATAAACTTTGAAACCCACCTAAAAAACAACAACAGAACAGAAACACAAGACTAGGATTGATCCTGGCTCGAGTCCACCTGCTTACCTACCTATTTAACCAGTTTCCTCATCTGTAAAATGGCACCTGGATTTTGGGAGGATCTAATAGGTTAATAAATGTCACATGCTTTAAAGAACAGTGGGATAGGAAGTGAGTCATTTGTACTCCCTGAGCCTCAGTTTACTTAAAATGGGGATTAAAAAAATACTTATATTCTTGACTGCATAGAACTGAGGGGAGAAAAATGCTTTGTAAATCCTAAAGTATATAAGGATGTGTTAAGAAGATGATTGGCTTTCTCACAGGTATCCTCCAACCTACCATTTCCTCCCAGGGGAAGCAGTGTGCAACCAGGAGGAATTCTTGGTCAGCCAAGCATTCCATACTCCCCCCACCCCAGTGCTCTGTGGCCCTTTCAAGGCATCCCTGCCCCCAGATCCACAATGGTTGTGGCAGCTACTTGGCAGGCTCCAAGCCAGAACAAAAGTCACTTGGGACGACCACCCTTTGGCCAGCTCAGCACTGCCACCTCCTGGCTGTCAAGCATCAACCCCGCTCCCTCCCCGAGTGGCAGATGCCAGGAACTGGTCTGGACCTATGGGCCTCGCAGATTGACCTTAGAATCGTATTTCTACAGCTGGCAGGGATTTTAAGGTCACCTCCTCAATCCCTC
>NW_025393588.1:0-1161 GCF_016433145.1 Gracilinanus agilis
AATTATTGTTTTATTTATGTTTGTATTATTAATGCCTATTTAGTGAAACACAACTCAAGTAGTGCATAGAATGCCTTATAATATCTGTTTTTTTGAGGGTATCTGGAACAGATGAATTCAATTTACATTATTCCTTATGGGAAAAATTAATTTAGTACTCAAAATTTTGGGTACTTAATCTGCCTTCTGCAATGAATTAATGGTGGGTACCAGTGAACTACTGTATATGTGTACATGTGTTTATACAGATATACACACATAGGCTCTCTGTATACATACACACATTATATATATACATACATACATATATAAATACATGTATATATTCTCTATACCTTCTTTAAAAGCTTAGTTTCTGATCTTAGAATATCCAGGTTAAAGAGAATCTGCTTTAACAAGACTCAGTGCTTATTAGATCATATTAATCTTGTTAGATGTATTCCAAATTTTATTTTAGTTTAAAAAATTTTTTTTAATTTAAATTTTTTAAATAGACTTTAAATTATCTTATTAGAAATGGCTTCAATGCAACTAAATCAATTTAAGTGTAGTAAGCTTCCCTAACATGAACTGATATGAGCTCATTTATGGTTTTCCCATTCTAGGTAGTGTGAGGCTAATTCCTTCATCTGTAAGTCTAGCATGTTTCAGGTTTAAGACCTACTACCATATTATTAACAGAGTTAAAACAATCTCATAACTGTCCACTAAAATGTTTAAACATCAGATAAAATATTTAAAATCATGATTAATATCCTGATGAAATTAATGAAATCAATGAAACTTAATGAAAATAGCAACTTTATTATTTTTACACCCAAATACATGTAGAACAGTTTTTAATATTCTTTTTAAAAAGGTGAATTCCAAATTCTCTCCCTTCTTGTTACAGTGCCTCCCTGAATCCTTCCCTTCCACTCCTCTCCCTGAGATGGTAAGCAATCAATATAACAGGAGCAAGGCTAAGCACTGCATAACAGGAGTTCCTTGCAAAACCATACTGAAAGGTGATTCTGACTGTCAGCTGCTTATCTAATTTTATCTGTAGTTTATTGAAGAGTTAGGCAGTGTTGCTTAAAGGATAGGCATTAACTAAAACAATGCATAAAGGTATTTCCTTTTACCATGAATTATCACATTAGATTTAGGCTAACAAGTTGG
>NW_025393589.1:0-1147 GCF_016433145.1 Gracilinanus agilis
CTTTTTTATTCTTTAACTTCCTTTTATCCACTTAATTTTTCTATTCCCCCCTTCCTTTATACACACAAAGACACACACAGACACTCACATATTATGTGTGTGTGTGTGTATATATATATATATATATATATATATATATATATATATATATATATATATATATATATGTTTGTGGGAAAAACTACACAAAAATCCATCAAGATGACTNTAATTTAATTTTTTAAAATAGACTTTAAATTATTAGAAATGGCTTCAATGCAACTAAATCAATTTAAGTGTAGTTAGCTTCCCTAACATGAACTGATATGAGCTCATTTATAGCTTTCCCATTCTAGGTAGAGTGAGGCTAATTCCTTTATCTGTAAGTCTAGCATGTTTCAGGTTTAAGACCTAATACCATATTATTAACAGAGTTAAAACAATCTTATAACTGTCCACTAAAATGTTCAAACATCAGATAAAAATATTTAAAATCATGATTAATATCCTGATGAAATTAATGAAATTAATGAAACTTAATGAAAATAGCAACTTTATTATTTTTCCACCCAAATACATGTAGAACAGTTTTTAATATTCTTTTTAAAAAGGTGAATTCCAAATTCTCTCCCTTCTTGTTACAGTGCCTCCCTGATTCCTTCTCTTCCACTCCTCTCCCTGAGATGTTAAGCAATCTAATATAGATTTTATGTGCAATTACATAAAACATTTTTTAAAAAAACAACTTTTAATCATTTAAAAATTACTGAGCTAATCATATAATAGTATGTTAATCATGGAAGAAGTAATTTTCCTACCTATACTGTAGTTGTCAAAAAACCTATGAATTTAATTTTGAATTAACAAACATTCCTAGGTTGAATTCACACCCATAAGGGTTAGGTTAGTTGCACTAAATATTATAAGCCACTGTCTTTAAAATCTCTTATTCTAAGCTCTAAAGATTTTGATCTGATCCTGGCAAGGTGTGGGCTGCTCAAAGTCCTTAAGTGTTTCAATAGAATGAAAAAGGAAATTATGAAAGTGATTCTCAATTTGCTCAAAATAAGAAACAGAATAAAGCATTGACAATACTAACAGCCAACATTCAAATTGTATTTAAAATACATTGTGGAGCAAGGCTAAGCACTGCTTAACAGGAGTTCCT
>NW_025393590.1:0-6741 GCF_016433145.1 Gracilinanus agilis
TCTCTAATTATTAGAGATTTAGAACACTTTCTCATGTGCTTATTGATGCTTTTGATTTCTTTATCTGAAAATTGTCTATTCATGTCTCTTGCCCATTTATCAATTGGGGAATGGCTTGATGTTTTATACAATTGGTTTAACTCCTTGTATATTTGAGTAATTAGACCTCTGTCAGAGTTTTTTGATATGAAGTTTTTTTCCCAATTTGTTGTTTCCCTTCTGATTTTGGCTACATTGTTTTGTTTGTACAAAAGCTTTTTAGTTTGATGTAATCAAAATCATTTATTTTACATTTTGAAAATCCTGGGAAGTATAGGAATAGAAGGGCTTTTCCAAAAATAATAAACAGTTTATATTCTTTCAAAAACATTTGCAACTTTGTTTTGGGACATCCTCTTGAGTGATGCTGTATCTGGCTGGCAAAGTATCATTAAATGATATTAGGGTTGGCAAGAGAGTAAAATGAATTAATAAATAAAACCCCAAGAGAATGTAGTGAAAGAGTACAGGATCGGGAGTAAGAAGAGAATCAGTGGAAACAGGGCCATATTAAAGAAGATTAATCAAGGAATTCAAGTATGTGTGTAGGAGAAGGAAAAAATCCTAACTTGAAAAAACCCAATATTAGAGACAAAAGGAGGAAAACATAAAATTAACTCTATTAACTTTAAATGTAAATGGATTAAACAATTCAATAAAAAGAAGGAATAGTGGATTGGATAAGAAAACAAAGCCCCATAATTTGTTGCTTATATGAACTGAATTTACAAAATAAGATATACGCAAAATGAAAATAAGGAAATAAAAAAAAATAGTTACTCAGCATCATGTGAATCCAAAAAGGCAGGAGTTAAAATCATGCTATTTGTTATTCGCTTTATTATCTATTTACTTTTTTTAATGTTTATTTTTGCTTTTTCAAATCATTAGCAAACCCAATAACACTCATGAATCATGAAAGTACATTCATTAGAACCTATTCTAGGCCCTAGGCTTACACATACAAAACTAAAGAGGTTACAGTTCTCCCTGACTCTTTTTCTGGGGTTGTCATAGACTCACTCACTTATTTTGTGCATCTATGTTGCCAGGATGTAAAGTAGAGCAGTGGTGACCAGTATCTGAGTTTGTATGTATGCACACATGTCTCTGTACCATGTTAAAAAATAAACCCCTGTCCTGGTTTTAAACTTTGCATGGTAGTCTGTGCAGTGCACTGGTTAATATGAGAAGGCTCATAGGCCCTTCTCTGTGGGGTACCAAGGAATCAACTAAACCTTGGTACCTTGTCATTATTAATAGTATCTATCAAGAATATATACATATTTCACTATCTAAGAAACTAACATGTATAATAAATCCTTCTATTTATACAATGGTCATAAATTGACAAATCAACACACAGATTCTCAAAAGGAACAGATGAGTCTTTGGGATTTTTCCAATTGTTGTTTAAAACATTTGTAAACCACATCTTTGAGAAAAGGGCTATTTTGGTTTTTTATGTAGCAACCAAATATAAAAGAGGGTCACAGGCAGGGAGAAGTGAGGAAGTATAACTTACCCAGCTTGGCCCTTGGAACAAGTGGAATGGAAGATATCCTCAAGCTTAAGTCCCTATCCTCATGACCACATGATGGATCCCACTCCTGTTCACCAGCTTTTCTTTTTCTTTTTCTGTTTTATCTCCCTTCATTACATTGCAATTTCCTTGAGAGCAGGTATTTATACCTTTTCCTTTTTACTTGTACTTTTATTGCTAGCACTTAGTTAAATGCCTGGGATATACTAGATACTTAATAAATGTTTATTGGCTGAATGACTACTACCCAGGAGGAAGGAATTATTTCTATTCCTCCCTCTAGTGACCTTTTGTGTTCTCTATCATAATTCCCCAGTATTGATTTCTGTCCTAGGGAAATAATAAATCTTACTAACACATAATTCAACTCACACTTTTCTCTATCCTGTTTTATTTTTGATGTGTGAGTGAGAAATCCCCTACACCCTTATATAAGGATTAGATTTTAATGTTAGCAGTAATTTTTAGATAATCATAATTGTAATTATAGGATAGCAAAATAATGTTGGCATGAGTGAATTAACATTATAATACTCCTCATAATTTTAGTAGTGTTTTTATAATTATTTTAGTATAAGTTTTTAGTTTGAATTAAGTATAACTGCTTTAATATAATTAATCATTGTTAACATAGGCCTCGGTTTTTAGTTAACCATTGTTACTCAGCATTTAGTGAATATGGTCTTGCCTAACATCTCCACTCCCCCACTTCACCCTGGTGTATATATCATCAATCCTAGAAAGTCCAGTTTAGGTTCCCCCACTCCTCCTTTACCCATCAAGTGACTTCTTCTACCAATGAGATTAATTTCCTGATTGCTTCAACCAATCCACATCTCTCTATTTTTATCAGTCCTGAATTATTTTTAAACTGGTATATAAACTGTATAATTCTTTGGGCATAATAGAGGTCTTCTCAGTCGGCTCTGGGTCTTTTGGTCTTGACCAGAACTTCATCTTTTTTTTTTTTTTGTGAGACCAACCCTCTCTCAATAAAAGCATCTGATATTTGTTGCAGAAGCCAATGTGAAGACACAGGTATTTATGGAGTAAAGAGAGTGACATGATCAAACTTGGGATTTTTTAAAATCACTTTAATGACTAAATAGTGGATGGATTGGAATGGAAAGAACCTTGAGACATATAGAGCACTAACAGGCTATTGCAATAATCTCAGCATGGGGTGTTGAAGTTCTACACAGGAGTGGAGGCAATATCACAGGAAAGAAGTGGATATATTTAAGAGATGTCGTAAAGACAAAATCAACAGGAATTGACAAAAGATTGGATATGAAAAGTTGAGAGATTGTAAATTATCTATGATACCCCCTGCATTTTGAGCAAGAGGGACTTGGAAGATTGTGATGCCTTTTTTAAAATGATGAGCATATCTGGAATAAAACAAGGTGTCATAATGGATAAAGTGAGGGTTCTGAAGTCAGGAAGACTCCTTTTCCTTAGTTTAAATTTGACTGCAGATGATTGTTATCTCTGTGGCCCTGGGTAAGTTATTCAACCAAATTTGTATCAGTTTCATCATCTGTAAAATGAGCTGGAGAAAGAATTGGCAAACCAATCCAGTATGTTTGCCTAGAAAAAATCTAAGTTAGGATATGTCTAAAAAGTAAATAATACTTGGAAGTTGAGAATATTCATGCTTTCTGGCCAATGACAATTTCCTGACTGGCAAATTCTTTCAGATTAAATTATTGGGGTTACCAAGGGAAGTATATCTATTTTAAAAGGACCAGGGAACACCAGCAGAGTGTTTCCTCTCATGGCATCTTGGGAAAAAGCTTCAAAGGGAGAAGTGAAATTAAGTTAAATGGGTATATGAATTAAATATCTAGGGGACTCCATTTCCAGCAGAAACATTCCAAGTCTCTATGCCTGTAGAAGTCTTCCCTATGTATGTGCATTTCAATAGTCTTTCAACCTGCTGATGAATACAAGTCCTGGGTATCTGGTTGCCAGTGCTGATCAAAATAAAAGGGCTGATTGTTGGATAACCTAGAGAGAGGAGGACTGAGGAATGTATCATCCAATCTTTTGCAAGTTTAGAATAGAACACATGTAGAATAAAAAAAGAACTAAATACATTAAATGAAATAAAGGTTCCCACTAAAAGCAGGATAGCTTGTGTGGCTCTGGCTTCAGGAGATATTTTTGTGGAAAGACTATTACTATGAATATGATTAACATTCCTCTTGTGTCTGTATAGGATTAAGACCATGTAAGCACTAGAACATACCATGAGACAGAGAAAAAAAATGTCATGGACGCATTCTGTGATTATAAATTTTATATGACTTTTATTACCCAAATCTAGAGCTCTATAGCCAGTATTGCATCCATCTTCACTGGCTGTGGTATTCTTCAGACCAGTGTTTTGTAGAAATACAATCATGTCTAAATGTAGATAAAAAACCCAGCAAAGAAGAATGCTTGGCATGATGCACTTTGGTTCTTTAATTTTGAGCTCTACCCATCTGGAGTCATTGGGACTAATAGTGATGGCTTGGAAGATACTCAAGAGGCAAGTGCTACTCAGGGAAAGGCCCCGGGATATTATCTGCATATATGTTATTATACCAATCTCAAGGTCATTTAGGAAACATTTCACCCCCCAAAGTCTTGTTGTAGTGGGTATTCCTCTAAAGAGAAGCAACATGGCATTGGAAAAAGACAAATGGATGATAAGTAGTTTTTTAAGTCTTGCTCTATGATCAGTGAGGAAATTAATGGTATTTAGGAACAGAAGGATGCAGTTCCATATGAATCCAAGTCCAGTTAGTTGTAGGTAGAGTATCCCCAGAATTTCATTATAAGTCAGCATTTCTTAGTAGTCTTGTGAAAATGACTTGCTGTTACCTTGAATGTGAACTATGGAGAAACACATAGTATTATGTTGTTAGAAACTGAGATTTTCCCATTGAAATCCCCTGGCATATTTATTGATCAGTAAATTTTCTCAAGACAATGGGTAGTGATTTACTATTAAAATCAAAAATTAACTTCTTAGAGGAAAATATTTTATCATTTAATTTTCCTCTATGCATAAAGAACCCAGGGCAGCTATATGGTACAATAAATGGATTGCTAGCACTTAACTTCAAATCTAGTCTCAGACACTTAGTTCTGTGATCCTATGTAATTATGTCCTTTAACCTTTTTTGCCTCAGTTTCCTTGTGTATAAAATGAGCTAGGGAAAGAAATGGCAAGCTACTCCAATTTCATTGCCAAGAAATTTCCAAATAGGGTCACAATGAGTTGGACTTCACTAATTGACAAAACAAAAACAAGATGACCTTTGAACCTGTCCTTCAACACAGTGACTTCATCCTTGTTTTATTTCTCAGGCCTTCATCCATGAAGCAGCAAATAAGGGCTAGGGATTGGGGTGAAATGACTTATCCAGGATCACACAGCTAGGAAGTATCTGATTCTAGACTTGAATCTGGGATCTCCCATTTCCAGGTCTGGTTCTCTATCCACTGAGCTGCCTAGGTACCTCTTCAAAGTTTCATTTTAAAATTACTCAATTTTCCACTGTGCTCTCTGGAATGTTATTTTTCAGTTACTCCATATCAGTCACATGATTAAAATTCTGGAAGTTATTTTCTACATAACCAAGTATGCTCTACTTTTCTCATTGATTTCATTTTTTGTTTAACAGACTTACTCTTATTCATATTTTTCTTGCATTCCCTCCCTCAATCACTTTGATGAATCTTGCACTTCTATATTCTATTATTAAGTGTCCTTTATCCCCTTTTATTATCACATCTCTTGCCATTAAAACATCAGACTTTAATTACTCTCATTGTTGCCTTTCGTTTATTCATATTTCACTCAGTAAAGTTGGAGAAAATCATTCAAACATGACTGAATTCTCTGCAAAGTTACATTCCATAATGTTGACTTAATGCTCACCGGGGAAAAGCAATACCTTTACCAATCCCTAAGCAACCCACTATCCATTCACAACTATTCTTTCCCAAATATTTTCATCACTTTTCAAATTTCCAGTGGCTCTCCAATGTCCACAATCTCCACTAAGAACCTAATACTATATATCTCTAAAAATGGGTTATAGCTCTTTCTTTTTCCTCTCTCCACATCTCTCATGTCATTAAGATGCCTCCTGCAATTAGTACCTCTTTCCATCTTGTCTCCCATAATCATGTTTCTTTTGTCTTCACTGATTCTACTGTATACACAAGTGATGTCAGCCCATCACTTCTTTTTTTATACATTTATTAATATTCATTTTTAACATGGTTACATGATTCATGCTCCTACTTTCCCCTTCACCCCCACTCTCCCCCCACCCATGGCTGATGCACATTTCTACTGGTTTTAACATGTGTCATTGATCAAGACCTATTTCCAAATTGCTGATAGTTGCATTGGTGTGATAGTTTCGAGTCTACATCCCCAATTATGTCCTCCTCAACCCATGTGTTCAAGCAGTTGTTTTTCTTATATGTTTCCTCTTCTGCAGTCCTTCCTCTGAATGTGGGTAGGGTTCTTTACCATAAATCCCTCAGAGCTGTCCTGTGACATTGCATTGCTGCTGGTACAGAAGTCCATTACATTCGATTTTACCATAGTATATCAGTCTCTGTGTACAATGTTCTTCTGGCTCTGCTCCTTTCACTCTGCTTCAGTTCCTGGAGGTCTTTCCAGTTCACATGGAATTCCTCCAGTTTATTATTTCTTTGAGCACAATAGTGTTCCATCACCAGCATATACCACAGTTTGTTCAGCCATTCCCCAATTGAAGGATATACCCTCCTTTTCCAGTTCTTTGCCACCACAAAAAGTGCAGTTATAAATATTTTCATACAAGTCTGTTT
This sequence comes from Gracilinanus agilis, assembly GCF_016433145.1. Lineage (NCBI taxonomy): Eukaryota > Metazoa > Chordata > Mammalia > Didelphimorphia > Didelphidae > Gracilinanus > Gracilinanus agilis. The sequence continues at coordinate 6,443 of NW_025393590.1, forward strand.
ATTTATGATCTCTTTCGGGTACAAACCCAAAAATGGTATGGCTGGATGAAAGGGCAGGCATTTTTTATAGCCCTTTGAGCGTAGCTCCAAATTGCCAGCCAGAATGGTTGGATCAGTTCACAACTCCACCAGCCATGCATCAATGTCCCAGTTTTGCCACATCCCCTCCACCATTCATTACGTACCCCTTCTTTCTTTTTAGCCAATCTTCTAGGTGTGAGGTGATACCTCAGAGTTGTTTTGATTTGCATTTCTCTAATTATTAGAGATTTAGAACACTTTCTCATGTGCTTATTGAT
>NW_025393591.1:0-10385 GCF_016433145.1 Gracilinanus agilis
CTGGTTTTCCCCATAATAACTCCCACCCCCAAGGACCAGCAACTCATGTGTCAGAGGAAACCATTCAGAGGCAGTGAAATAAAGAGCTCTAATATAGCAGCTGAGGTAAAGGAATGAGGACTTGCATGAAAGAACAGTGTAAACAGGATGCTGAGCTAAAGAGAAATTGCCCATGAAAACTAAATCCTTTAATTAAGAATAAGGAGAAACCTGTCAATGATAAGATGAATCATAGAAAGAACAGAATGTTCCCAGCTGTCTGAGTGTAGAAATGGGAGATAAATTTTAGTCCAGGTTTCTTAGTCACAATCAAATACATATACTATAGCCTAGCTCTTGGAGACAGGAAAAGAAACCAGGGTTAATTCCCCTGGCCACCTCTTCGATTTCTCAATCTACTTTAATAAATTAAATGATATCATCTTAAAAGACCAAGAAAGGGATTGGAAGGGGAGCACTGTTAATATTGGTCTAAGGTCCTGCCATTCCTTAATCCATGGAGATTCATGGGAATGGATATTCACATAACAACAGGTTGTTGTTTTTTTTAATGTATTGATTGGTTTTACTGAATGTTTTCCCTTCTATCCTTTTTCAAAAACTGGCTTTGTTAAAAGAAAAAGCTGGAAAGGAGAGAAGAGGTGAGGAAAGGAGAGGGTGAAGGGATATAGAAGGGAAAGTATGTTATACAAAAATGCAAGATATTTAAAAAAAAATTTTTTTTAAGAATCTAAGTTCCTTACAAATTGATAATTGTATCCCCAGCATGTAGCATGATACTTGGTACATAGTGTTTAATAAATGATTTTCTATTTTCCTGACTCATGGTATCCTTTATCTCATACCGTAGGATATATAGATATAGATATAGATACACACACACACATATACATGTACATATAAATAAAATAGATCTAGAAACATAAGAGACAATCTAGGCCATCTAATCCAACCCTTTTATTTTACAGAAAAGGAAACTTGGGCCTGGAGCTTTGAAATGAATTTCCTGAGGTCACCTAAGTATTAAGTATGAGAGGTGGTTTTTGAACCAAGGTCTTCTGACTCCAAAACCAATGTTCTTTCAAATAATGTCTCTCTTGTTGCATCTAAAAAATTTTAACTCATTTTCCATTTTTCCCTCCATTAACACTCTCCTTTATATCTCATCGTACTTTTCAAGCTAGAAAATCCCCACCATGTCCCTCTCTTCTCCATTCCTCTTTTCTATCTTCTTTATATTTCCTCTATCATTCCTTTCATTTCTCTTTCATCTCCTCATCTCTTGATATTATCCCTCCTTTAATCAGTGTACTATTATGCAATTATAACAAGCTTTCGAGCTCACAAGAACTAAAACTATAAGAAATGGTTTACTCTCAGCAAAACAGATTTTTACTTCTGTCCTGTATTTTCAAAGTAGAAAGATGGAACAAGCACAATGTTGTGGGGGAACTGCCAACAAGATAAGTGACAGTTTATTTCTAAAAATGCATTCTATGCCTACCCTTTGACCCAGCCATCCCACTACTGGATTTGTACCACAAAGAAATAATAAGGAAAAAAAACTTGTACAAAAATATTTATAGCTGTGCTCTTTGCAGTAGCAAAAAAAAAAACTAGAAAATGAAGGGATGTCTATCAAATGGGGAATGGCTGAGTAAATTGTTATATATGTTGGTGATGGAATATTATTATGCTGAAAGGAACAATGAACTGGAGGAATTCCATGTGAACTGGAAAGATCTCGGAGAATTGATGCAGAGTAAAAGGAGTAAAACCAGGAGAACATTATACACAGAGACTGATTACATTATGGCACAATCAAATGTGATAGATTTCTCTAATAGCAGCAATGCAATGACCCAGGACAATCCAGAAGAACTTGTGAGAAAGAACGCTATCCACATCCAGAGAAAGAACTGTGGAAACAGAAATGCATTAGAAAAATATGTGACTGACAACATAATGTGATAGGGATACGATTGAGGTTTTGATGTTAAAGGATCACACTACTGCAGAGATGAATAACACAGAAATGGGTTTTGAACAATGATACATGTATAATCTAGTAGAACTGCTTGTCGGATTGGGGAGGGGGGAGGAAAGAGCAGGAGGTGAGGGAGTGAGGAGAGATAATGAATCATGGAATCATGGAAAAATATTCTAAATAAAAAAAGGGGAAAATAAAAATGTATTCTCACACTAGCCTTACAGATAAAATGACCGAAAAGTGTTATCTCCTTAAATGAAAATTTTTATATCATATCATGCTATGTTACTTACATATACCAGTAGATTTTATTTACCCATTGATGTATTCCAGCCATTTTATTTAAAACAGGTATTTTATTGCAATAAAAGTTTTTGCTATTTAGAGGAATTCTTTAGTAGATTCTTTTGTAAAAATGAATAATGTTTTTAAATCTAATAATCTCTAATTTGCAATGATGTCATGAGAGACTACTTAAAGGGCAAGACCTAGAGACATGAAGACCTGAGTTCAAGCCCTAACATACTAATGATGCATCCATGGATGAATCACTTAATATTTTAGAGCTCCAGGCAAAGTAGAGTGGAAGGAATGTTGGATGTGGAATCAGAGGGCCCTGACATAGAATCCTGGCTATGTTATATATTACTTTTGTGACCATGGATCTCACATGGACCTCATCTGTAAAATGAAGAAATTGGATTAGATAATTTCTAAAGGTCCCTTCCACTTCTAAATCTACACCAGGAGTGGAAGTTGCAGGAGAGTTGCTGATCTGTATTGCTATAAGGAAGTTCCACCCTGTGGAATTGTTTACAAAGACAAAATCACAGGTCCATCCATTTTCACCAAACTTTCCCAGAAATTATTATGAAGAGAGTCAAGAAGAAATTCATTAAATACCAGCAAGCTTGGTAATAATAAATTCAGAAATGACCCTTACTGTTATAATAAAATAAGACACTAAGGAAAGTAAGGATCACAAATGTTCCTGCCCCTGGATAAAAGGAAGGGAAAATAAAATTCTGAGCACTTTTTAGGGGGCTGTTTTTCACAATTGAAAGATTACATGTATATTTTTGTGATTGTATAATGTTGACAATTTGGAACTAGTGATCATCCTACAAAGAGATAAAAGACAAGTGTCTATGTCTTCTGGATGCCAGGAGTCTTCTAGCATGGCTTTCAAGATGGCAGCAAATAATTTATGCTCACACTATCTTAAGTAGTTTCTCAACAAATAAGCAACAGGCTTTTCTATTCTTAATTCAATCAAGGCATGGAGTGAATTATAGCTTAATTCAATCAGAGAGAGAGGTATTTCAAACTTAGAATCAAAACTCTCCCTTTTTAAAATAAAAGTTAAACTTAGGGAATCAAAAAAAAAAAAAAGGATACCAGCTAGTGTTAATTTTTCACAATACAGTGATCCAAGGAAATTCTGAAGGACTTATAATGAAAAATATTATCAGGCTCCAGAGGAGAAAGAACTGATGGAGTCTGGATGCAGATTGAAGAATACCTTTTTTACTTTATTATTCTTGTGGGGGAGGGGGGATTGGTCTGCATCTTCTGTTGCAATATGGCTAATATGAAATGTTTTCTATAGCTACAAATGCATAAATTTATATCAAATTCTTGCTTTTTCAAGGAAGAGGAAGAGAATTTGGGTTTTTTTAACTTTTATTTTTTAAATATTTTCTATGTTTACATAATTCATTTTCTTACCCTCCCCCTTCCCTACCACCACCACCACAGCGAATAAGCAATTCCACTGGGTTGTACAAATGTTATAATTTGATACCTATTTCCACATTATTCATTTCTAGCCTAGAACAATCTTTTAAAGCCCAAACCCAAAATCATATACCCATGTAAACAAGTGATAAGTGATAAGGTTTTCTTTTGCATTTCTATTCTCATAGTTCTTTCTCTCAATGTTGATAGTGTTGTTTCTCATAAGTCCCTCAGTATTGTCCTGGCTCAGTGCACTGCTGCTAGTAGAGAAGAACATTACATTGGATAGTTCCACAATGTTTCACTTTCTGTGTACAATGTTCTCTTGGTTCTGCTCATGTCACTCTGCATCAGTTCATGGAGGTTCTTCCAGTTCATGTAGAAATCCTCTAATTCATCATTCCTTACTGCACAAGAGTATTCCATCACCATCATATACCACAATTTGTTCAACCATTCCCCAGTCCAGGGACACCCTCTCATTTTGCAATTTTTTGCCACCACAAGGAGCACAGCTATGAATATTTTTGCACAACACTTTTTATTATCTCTTTGGGGTACAAACCTAGTAATGGTATTGCTAGATCAAAGGACATACATTCTTTTAAAGCCCTTTGGGCATAATTCCAAATTATCTTCCAGAATGGTTTGATTAATTCACAATTTCACCAGCAATACATTAGTGTCCCAATTTTGCCATTCTCCCCAACATTTATTATTTTCCTTTACTATTATATTGGCCAGTTTGCTAGGTGTGAGGTGGTACCTCAGAGTTGTTTGGACTTGCATTTCTCTAATCAGGAGGGATTTAGAACAGTTTTTCATGTGGTCATTGAGAGTTTTGATTTCTTTATCTGAAAACTGCCTATTCATGTCCCTTGACCATTTGTCAATTGGGGAATGGCTTGAATTTTTGTAAATTTAACTTAGTTCCTTACATATTTTGGAAATTAAGCCTTTGTCACAGAATTTTGTTATAAAAATGTTTTCCTATTTTGTTGCTTCCCTTGTAATTTTGGTTGTGTTGGTTTCATTTATGCAAAACCTTTTTAATTTAATATAATCAAAATTATTAATTTTATGTTTTGCAATGTTCTCTATTTCTTGCCTGGTTTTAAATTCCTTCCTTTCCCAGAGATCTGACAGGTATATTATTCTTTGTACTCTCTATTTATGATTTCACTCTTTATATTAAAGTTATTTACCCATTTTGAATTTATCTTGGTATAGGGGGGTGTAAGATGTTGATCTAAACCTAATTTTCCCCCTACTGTTTTCCAATTTTCCCAGCAGTTTTTGTCAAATAGTGAGTTCTTGTTCCAAAAGCTAGAATCTTTGGGCTTATTGAACACTAGCTTGCTGAGGTCATTTACCTCTAGTCTATTCCATTGTTCCACTCTTCTACCTCTTAGCCAGTACCAGATTGTTTTGATGAACACTGCTTTGTAGTACAGTTTAAGATCTGGTACTGCTAGACCCCCATCCTTCACATTTTTTTCCATTACTTTTCTTGATATTCTTGATCTTTTGTTCTTCCAGATGAACTTTGTTATATTTTTTTTCCAATTCTAGGAAAAAGTTTTTTGGTACTTTGATAGGTATGGCACTGAATAAGTAAATGAGTTTAGGTAGGATTGTCATTTTTATTATATTAGTTTGTCCTACCCATGAACGATTAATGCTTTTCCAATTGTTTAGATCTACCTTTATTTGTGTGAAAAGTGTTTTGTAGTTGTTTTCATATAGTTCCTGAGTTTGTCTTGGCAGATAGATTCCCAAATATTTTATATTGTCTAGAATGATTTTAAATGGACTTCCTCTTTCTAACTCTTGCTGCTAATTTTTGTTGGAAATATATAGAAATCCCAATGATTTATGTGGGTTTGTTTTATATCCTGTTACTTTCATAAAGTTATTGATTATTTCCACTAACTTTTTAGTTGATTTTCTAGGATTCTCTAAGTATACCATCATATCATCTGCAAAGATTGATAGTTTAGTTTCCTCATTGCCTACTTTAATCCCTCCAATTTCTTTTTCTTCTCTAATTGCTACCACTAGCATTTCTAATACAATATTAAATAATAATGGTGATAATGGGTATCCTTGTTTCATTCCTGATCTTTCTGGAAAGGCTTCTAACTTATCCCCATTGCAGATGATGCTTGCTGATGCTTTTAAGTAAATACTACTTACTATTTTGAGGAAAGCTCTTCTATTACTATACCTTCTAGTCTTTTTAATGAGAATGGGTGTTGCATTTTGTCAAAGACTTGTTCTGTGTTGCCCTTGCAACTCTCTCTGTTCCGTTCCCTTAAATTACAAAACCCCCTCTATGATATTCCACTTTCAGATGTATTTGATATATTACTACGATTTTACAGTAGTTCCCTATCCTTTCTAATATCATCCTCCCCTGTTTGATTAGGGTTAATAGGTTAATGAAACCTAGATTTTGACAATATTTGATGAAAAGACATCTTTTTCCAAAAAAAAAATACCTTATTCTTTGCTTTTATTTGGAATAAGAATTCATAAAAATTACACATGTGCGAAGCCCAGGTTCAATTACCTACCCATGCATGTGTGATTTTTTAAAAAGCAGAAAATCCCCCCTGACATTTCTAGCCATTCCTAATTACTTGGTATATAGTAGACACTTAATAAATCTTCCTTTTCCTTTCTTTTACACTTTATGATATATAACTCCAATAATGATAATTAATAGTCCCTTCCAGAGAGAGAGCTTTAACTCTTAACTGTCTTTAGAACTTTTTATTATAAAAAAATTGTCTGAAATATAACCTCTAACATGGCAGAAAGAGTACCATTTAGTCTCATTATATCACATTAATCTTCTTCTTATCCAGTATCTCTAACCCTTCTGTTCTGGAACGACATCTGTTGGATTTCTCCATTTTTTTGCTCAATCAGTCACATCCAACTCTTTTCCCTATAATGTCATCCTTCCCCTTTTTTGTAAGGCAAATATATTTGTATATTTTAAAATTTAGATATACAAAATATACAAAGGTAATTTTCAGTCCAAGATCCAGAAGCTCATTTTCAGTGTGTTGAGTAGATTCTCTATTGAGTACCTTCAAAAAAGAGGATCACAGATCCATACCAACATTGGGGGATGTAGATGGCATGGTGGATAGAACATTGACCTAGAGTTGGGAAGATAAGAACTTAAATCCAGTCTCAGACATTTATAAGCTCTGTGACCCTATGCAAGTAACTTAGCCTCCATTTGCCTCAGGTCCTCATCTTTAAAATGAGGATATTGAAGGAGATGGCAAACCATTCCTGTGTCTTTGCCAAAAAAAAAAAAAAAAAAAAAAATTCCATGGAGTCACAAAGAGTCGACCACAATTGAAAAGCAATACATAGCTCCAAAACAGCATTTTCCTCCTCCCAACTTAACAATTGTGGAGACAATTCCAATACTCTCTAACCCCAATTTACAAGCGAAGAAGATATGGTTCAGAGGGTATTTGCCGAGTGACCTGTAACTTGCAAATATTAGAGCTAGATCTTGAATGTAATTAATTTAGATTTTCTTTCTTCAAGTTTGATTCCCTTTTCTCTATATCAATCTATAATTTATGAATGGAAAAATTTCATCACATAGATTATTACCTGCCTATTTGCCAAACATTCAGAAGAATTGCTTAGCTAACCAAATCAACCATATAATTGTGTCAAATAGGAATTAGGGCTCACCTATGTACGGGTGTGCCAGACTCTCCCTTAATCTGGCCTGCAGAAATGTCACTAATTTTAATTGCATAGAAGAAGAGAGATTTACAGGTGATAGGAGGTGCATGTATATATCTGTAGAGTTTCTGGTCATGAAGGTTAGACAGGGCTAATCCATCAAATGAGCTGATCAAGGGCTCTCCCACCCTGGAACCAGAAGCCCATATATAAGAGGACACTATGCAGGAGAAGTGAAATAAATAGTTCTAATTAGTCACTGAGGTAAAGGCATAAGGACTTGCATCAAAAAGAATAGTGTAAATTAAGAAGTTAAGAAGTGAAAGTTAAGAGTGAAAGAAAAATTATCCATGAAAACTGGGTGCTTCAATTGAGAAGAAGGAGAAGTGAATCAGAGATAAAATGAATTATAGAAAGAATAGAATATTCCCAGCTTCCTGAGGACAGAATTAGGGAAACAAATAATCCAGATTTTTCTGGACATACTTAAAAACACATCCTACAGCATAGGCTTTGGGGACAGGAAAAGAAACCATGGTCTCTTCCCCTGGCCACCTCTTCAATTTCTCAATCTAATTTAGTAAATTAAATGACTACTTAAAAATAAGGCTGATAGGGGTTAGAGAGAGACCATTGTTAATATTTGGCCATGCCTTAATATCTTTGACTTCAGCTCTGCCAAGAAATGATTCTTGACATACTAAAATTGTTTAACACATGATTAGCTATGCGCTCATATTTTGAAACAATCCATTCTGACCTTTTAAGAGTGACTTTCTCTTTCCGTCCCCAGCTCAGCTTAATCTCCAGATTGCTCCAGTTCCCCACCTAGTATTCTTTCAGTTCCACTTGGGATTCAACTTTCTGGCTTCATTTTATGTTTTGTTTTCCCCTGTTAGAATATAAGCTCTTTGCAATTAGAGATCTTCTTGATGTCTTGTATCAGTATGCTCTGGGTCAACGTGGATATTTGCATGACTCAGTTTACCCTTACCTTTGAAAAATCCCAGTGCCAAGTACCCCTATATTGGTTTGAATGTTAAGCACCTTTTTGTTTTGGAGGCTTCTCTATTGGATGAAAGTTTTCTTCTCATGAAGCCCAGTTTCTTTGACTTTTGCCTTTGATTTGTTACAGCTCATGCTTCTTAATACCCTAGTTGCTGGAGGCAAAGAGGTTTACAAACATGTTTTAGATACCTAATTATACAGAGGATATAAAGACTCCCAATTTCATTTCCTTCTTGGAGAAAGCATCTAGTGTGTTTTCTTCCAGGGCAGAGAGAGCATCTAGTGTGGTGCCTTCTCCCAGGGATGTGGTTTCCAGAGTCCCAGGGCCTTTGGCTTTATATGCTATTTAATATTTGACTCTGTGTGGTGACTAAATATTTGAACTTTATCCGTATTCCTGATTAAAGAGTGATTTTTCTGACTACTTTGGTAGTTTTAGTTATTTCCAAGTTAACACCAGCACTTGGCACAGTCCTGAGGTACAGTAAAGTGCTTAATTAATGCTTCATCTATTTATCTAGCTAAGAAAATTGGAAGAAAAGTAGACTGTAAAGACAACTGCAATAAAAAAGATCATATACATTCCTTATCCGTAACCTTATGTAACCATTAGAAGAGTTAAAAATAAACCATTTTGATGACATGAAATTGAAAAACTTTTCCACAAAAAAATTAAGGAATTTTGCATAAGATGGGAAGCAATCTTCTAGGAAGAATACTTTTATCAAGTATTTCTGTTATTTAACATACAACATATATATTTATGTACACAAATAATGAAAACATAGAAGCCCCAAAGCCCTTTCCCAAATCAGTAAGTACTCAAGGGACATGAACAAAAGAGTGCTCAAAAGTACTGAAAACTATTTATAACGTCATGAAAGAAAGAATGCTTCAAACAACTAATGATGAGGGAATTATACATTAAAACATCTCTGAGGTTTCACTTCACGCCAGCAAATTGACAAAGGCAACCAAAAAAAAGGAAGGAAGAGTCAGTGTTGAGGGATTGTCAAAATCAAAAGATATTTTTTTAAAGTTATTTTTTAAAAGGTCCTTAGGAACAAGAATCCCATTTGTAATTATATTCCCAGTGCTTAGCATGATGCTTAGCACATAGTGTTTAATATATGTTTTTCCATCTATTTTCCACTCATTTCCATTCATTCTATCCATTTCCATTTTCTATTCATTCCCTTCCATTTTCCTTCCTATTGTTAACTTGAAAAATAAATACAGAACTTCCAAGTAGCCAGAAAACTCACTCTTTAATCCAATAAAGGGATAGGCTCATAAATCTGGGCACCACACAGAGTCATAAACAAATTCCATACAGAACCAAAGGCTCTGAGACTCTGGGAACCGTATCCCTGGGAAAAGACACAACTCTTAGTGCCAACTCCAAAGAGATGGCTGAACCTGAGTGTCTCATATCATTTTGGGAAGCTTACAGAGACTAACCACAAACAGGTGTGTAGACCTCCTAACATTCAGCAGCCTTTGTGGTGGCAAAAAATTGCAAAATGAGAGAATGTCCTTCTATTGGGGAATGGCTGAACAAATTGTGGTATCTGTTGGTGATGGAATACTACTGTGCTCAAAGGAATAAAGAACTGGAGAAATTCCATGTGAACTGGAATGATCTCCAGGAAGTGATGCAGAGTGAAAGGAGCAGGTCCAGGAGAACATTGTACACAGAGACTGATACACTGTGGTAAAATCGAACATAACGGACTTCTCTACTAGCAGCAATGCAATGATCCAATGATCCAGATCAAGGCTGAGGGACTTATGAAAAAGAAAACTAGCCACATTCAGAGGAAGAACTGTGGGAGGAGAAACACAGAAGAGAAACAACTGCTTGAACACAAGGGCTGATGGGGATATTATTGGGGATGTAGACACTAAACGATAACTCTAGTCCAACTAT
>NW_025393592.1:0-10385 GCF_016433145.1 Gracilinanus agilis
CTGGTTTTCCCCATAATAACTCCCACCCCCAAGGACCAGCAACTCATGTGTCAGAGGAAACCATTCAGAGGCAGTGAAATAAAGAGCTCTAATATAGCAGCTGAGGTAAAGGAATGAGGACTTGCATGAAAGAACAGTGTAAACAGGATGCTGAGCTAAAGAGAAATTGCCCATGAAAACTAAATCCTTTAATTAAGAATAAGGAGAAACCTGTCAATGATAAGATGAATCATAGAAAGAACAGAATGTTCCCAGCTGTCTGAGTGTAGAAATGGGAGATAAATTTTAGTCCAGGTTTCTTAGTCACAATCAAATACATATACTATAGCCTAGCTCTTGGAGACAGGAAAAGAAACCAGGGTTAATTCCCCTGGCCACCTCTTCGATTTCTCAATCTACTTTAATAAATTAAATGATATCATCTTAAAAGACCAAGAAAGGGATTGGAAGGGGAGCACTGTTAATATTGGTCTAAGGTCCTGCCATTCCTTAATCCATGGAGATTCATGGGAATGGATATTCACATAACAACAGGTTGTTGTTTTTTTTAATGTATTGATTGGTTTTACTGAATGTTTTCCCTTCTATCCTTTTTCAAAAACTGGCTTTGTTAAAAGAAAAAGCTGGAAAGGAGAGAAGAGGTGAGGAAAGGAGAGGGTGAAGGGATATAGAAGGGAAAGTATGTTATACAAAAATGCAAGATATTTAAAAAAAAATTTTTTTTAAGAATCTAAGTTCCTTACAAATTGATAATTGTATCCCCAGCATGTAGCATGATACTTGGTACATAGTGTTTAATAAATGATTTTCTATTTTCCTGACTCATGGTATCCTTTATCTCATACCGTAGGATATATAGATATAGATATAGATACACACACACACATATACATGTACATATAAATAAAATAGATCTAGAAACATAAGAGACAATCTAGGCCATCTAATCCAACCCTTTTATTTTACAGAAAAGGAAACTTGGGCCTGGAGCTTTGAAATGAATTTCCTGAGGTCACCTAAGTATTAAGTATGAGAGGTGGTTTTTGAACCAAGGTCTTCTGACTCCAAAACCAATGTTCTTTCAAATAATGTCTCTCTTGTTGCATCTAAAAAATTTTAACTCATTTTCCATTTTTCCCTCCATTAACACTCTCCTTTATATCTCATCGTACTTTTCAAGCTAGAAAATCCCCACCATGTCCCTCTCTTCTCCATTCCTCTTTTCTATCTTCTTTATATTTCCTCTATCATTCCTTTCATTTCTCTTTCATCTCCTCATCTCTTGATATTATCCCTCCTTTAATCAGTGTACTATTATGCAATTATAACAAGCTTTCGAGCTCACAAGAACTAAAACTATAAGAAATGGTTTACTCTCAGCAAAACAGATTTTTACTTCTGTCCTGTATTTTCAAAGTAGAAAGATGGAACAAGCACAATGTTGTGGGGGAACTGCCAACAAGATAAGTGACAGTTTATTTCTAAAAATGCATTCTATGCCTACCCTTTGACCCAGCCATCCCACTACTGGATTTGTACCACAAAGAAATAATAAGGAAAAAAAACTTGTACAAAAATATTTATAGCTGTGCTCTTTGCAGTAGCAAAAAAAAAAACTAGAAAATGAAGGGATGTCTATCAAATGGGGAATGGCTGAGTAAATTGTTATATATGTTGGTGATGGAATATTATTATGCTGAAAGGAACAATGAACTGGAGGAATTCCATGTGAACTGGAAAGATCTCGGAGAATTGATGCAGAGTAAAAGGAGTAAAACCAGGAGAACATTATACACAGAGACTGATTACATTATGGCACAATCAAATGTGATAGATTTCTCTAATAGCAGCAATGCAATGACCCAGGACAATCCAGAAGAACTTGTGAGAAAGAACGCTATCCACATCCAGAGAAAGAACTGTGGAAACAGAAATGCATTAGAAAAATATGTGACTGACAACATAATGTGATAGGGATACGATTGAGGTTTTGATGTTAAAGGATCACACTACTGCAGAGATGAATAACACAGAAATGGGTTTTGAACAATGATACATGTATAATCTAGTAGAACTGCTTGTCGGATTGGGGAGGGGGGAGGAAAGAGCAGGAGGTGAGGGAGTGAGGAGAGATAATGAATCATGGAATCATGGAAAAATATTCTAAATAAAAAAAGGGGAAAATAAAAATGTATTCTCACACTAGCCTTACAGATAAAATGACCGAAAAGTGTTATCTCCTTAAATGAAAATTTTTATATCATATCATGCTATGTTACTTACATATACCAGTAGATTTTATTTACCCATTGATGTATTCCAGCCATTTTATTTAAAACAGGTATTTTATTGCAATAAAAGTTTTTGCTATTTAGAGGAATTCTTTAGTAGATTCTTTTGTAAAAATGAATAATGTTTTTAAATCTAATAATCTCTAATTTGCAATGATGTCATGAGAGACTACTTAAAGGGCAAGACCTAGAGACATGAAGACCTGAGTTCAAGCCCTAACATACTAATGATGCATCCATGGATGAATCACTTAATATTTTAGAGCTCCAGGCAAAGTAGAGTGGAAGGAATGTTGGATGTGGAATCAGAGGGCCCTGACATAGAATCCTGGCTATGTTATATATTACTTTTGTGACCATGGATCTCACATGGACCTCATCTGTAAAATGAAGAAATTGGATTAGATAATTTCTAAAGGTCCCTTCCACTTCTAAATCTACACCAGGAGTGGAAGTTGCAGGAGAGTTGCTGATCTGTATTGCTATAAGGAAGTTCCACCCTGTGGAATTGTTTACAAAGACAAAATCACAGGTCCATCCATTTTCACCAAACTTTCCCAGAAATTATTATGAAGAGAGTCAAGAAGAAATTCATTAAATACCAGCAAGCTTGGTAATAATAAATTCAGAAATGACCCTTACTGTTATAATAAAATAAGACACTAAGGAAAGTAAGGATCACAAATGTTCCTGCCCCTGGATAAAAGGAAGGGAAAATAAAATTCTGAGCACTTTTTAGGGGGCTGTTTTTCACAATTGAAAGATTACATGTATATTTTTGTGATTGTATAATGTTGACAATTTGGAACTAGTGATCATCCTACAAAGAGATAAAAGACAAGTGTCTATGTCTTCTGGATGCCAGGAGTCTTCTAGCATGGCTTTCAAGATGGCAGCAAATAATTTATGCTCACACTATCTTAAGTAGTTTCTCAACAAATAAGCAACAGGCTTTTCTATTCTTAATTCAATCAAGGCATGGAGTGAATTATAGCTTAATTCAATCAGAGAGAGAGGTATTTCAAACTTAGAATCAAAACTCTCCCTTTTTAAAATAAAAGTTAAACTTAGGGAATCAAAAAAAAAAAAAGGATACCAGCTAGTGTTAATTTTTCACAATACAGTGATCCAAGGAAATTCTGAAGGACTTATAATGAAAAATATTATCAGGCTCCAGAGGAGAAAGAACTGATGGAGTCTGGATGCAGATTGAAGAATACCTTTTTTACTTTATTATTCTTGTGGGGGAGGGGGGATTGGTCTGCATCTTCTGTTGCAATATGGCTAATATGAAATGTTTTCTATAGCTACAAATGCATAAATTTATATCAAATTCTTGCTTTTTCAAGGAAGAGGAAGAGAATTTGGGTTTTTTTAACTTTTATTTTTTAAATATTTTCTATGTTTACATAATTCATTTTCTTACCCTCCCCCTTCCCTACCACCACCACCACAGCGAATAAGCAATTCCACTGGGTTGTACAAATGTTATAATTTGATACCTATTTCCACATTATTCATTTCTAGCCTAGAACAATCTTTTAAAGCCCAAACCCAAAATCATATACCCATGTAAACAAGTGATAAGTGATAAGGTTTTCTTTTGCATTTCTATTCTCATAGTTCTTTCTCTCAATGTTGATAGTGTTGTTTCTCATAAGTCCCTCAGTATTGTCCTGGCTCAGTGCACTGCTGCTAGTAGAGAAGAACATTACATTGGATAGTTCCACAATGTTTCACTTTCTGTGTACAATGTTCTCTTGGTTCTGCTCATGTCACTCTGCATCAGTTCATGGAGGTTCTTCCAGTTCATGTAGAAATCCTCTAATTCATCATTCCTTACTGCACAAGAGTATTCCATCACCATCATATACCACAATTTGTTCAACCATTCCCCAGTCCAGGGACACCCTCTCATTTTGCAATTTTTTGCCACCACAAGGAGCACAGCTATGAATATTTTTGCACAACACTTTTTATTATCTCTTTGGGGTACAAACCTAGTAATGGTATTGCTAGATCAAAGGACATACATTCTTTTAAAGCCCTTTGGGCATAATTCCAAATTATCTTCCAGAATGGTTTGATTAATTCACAATTTCACCAGCAATACATTAGTGTCCCAATTTTGCCATTCTCCCCAACATTTATTATTTTCCTTTACTATTATATTGGCCAGTTTGCTAGGTGTGAGGTGGTACCTCAGAGTTGTTTGGACTTGCATTTCTCTAATCAGGAGGGATTTAGAACAGTTTTTCATGTGGTCATTGAGAGTTTTGATTTCTTTATCTGAAAACTGCCTATTCATGTCCCTTGACCATTTGTCAATTGGGGAATGGCTTGAATTTTTGTAAATTTAACTTAGTTCCTTACATATTTTGGAAATTAAGCCTTTGTCACAGAATTTTGTTATAAAAATGTTTTCCTATTTTGTTGCTTCCCTTGTAATTTTGGTTGTGTTGGTTTCATTTATGCAAAACCTTTTTAATTTAATATAATCAAAATTATTAATTTTATGTTTTGCAATGTTCTCTATTTCTTGCCTGGTTTTAAATTCCTTCCTTTCCCAGAGATCTGACAGGTATATTATTCTTTGTACTCTCTATTTATGATTTCACTCTTTATATTAAAGTTATTTACCCATTTTGAATTTATCTTGGTATAGGGGGGTGTAAGATGTTGATCTAAACCTAATTTTCCCCCTACTGTTTTCCAATTTTCCCAGCAGTTTTTGTCAAATAGTGAGTTCTTGTTCCAAAAGCTAGAATCTTTGGGCTTATTGAACACTAGCTTGCTGAGGTCATTTACCTCTAGTCTATTCCATTGTTCCACTCTTCTACCTCTTAGCCAGTACCAGATTGTTTTGATGAACACTGCTTTGTAGTACAGTTTAAGATCTGGTACTGCTAGACCCCCATCCTTCACATTTTTTTCCATTACTTTTCTTGATATTCTTGATCTTTTGTTCTTCCAGATGAACTTTGTTATATTTTTTTTCCAATTCTAGGAAAAAGTTTTTTGGTACTTTGATAGGTATGGCACTGAATAAGTAAATGAGTTTAGGTAGGATTGTCATTTTTATTATATTAGTTTGTCCTACCCATGAACGATTAATGCTTTTCCAATTGTTTAGATCTACCTTTATTTGTGTGAAAAGTGTTTTGTAGTTGTTTTCATATAGTTCCTGAGTTTGTCTTGGCAGATAGATTCCCAAATATTTTATATTGTCTAGAATGATTTTAAATGGACTTCCTCTTTCTAACTCTTGCTGCTAATTTTTGTTGGAAATATATAGAAATCCCAATGATTTATGTGGGTTTGTTTTATATCCTGTTACTTTCATAAAGTTATTGATTATTTCCACTAACTTTTTAGTTGATTTTCTAGGATTCTCTAAGTATACCATCATATCATCTGCAAAGATTGATAGTTTAGTTTCCTCATTGCCTACTTTAATCCCTCCAATTTCTTTTTCTTCTCTAATTGCTACCACTAGCATTTCTAATACAATATTAAATAATAATGGTGATAATGGGTATCCTTGTTTCATTCCTGATCTTTCTGGAAAGGCTTCTAACTTATCCCCATTGCAGATGATGCTTGCTGATGCTTTTAAGTAAATACTACTTACTATTTTGAGGAAAGCTCTTCTATTACTATACCTTCTAGTCTTTTTAATGAGAATGGGTGTTGCATTTTGTCAAAGACTTGTTCTGTGTTGCCCTTGCAACTCTCTCTGTTCCGTTCCCTTAAATTACAAAACCCCCTCTATGATATTCCACTTTCAGATGTATTTGATATATTACTACGATTTTACAGTAGTTCCCTATCCTTTCTAATATCATCCTCCCCTGTTTGATTAGGGTTAATAGGTTAATGAAACCTAGATTTTGACAATATTTGATGAAAAGACATCTTTTTCCAAAAAAAAAATACCTTATTCTTTGCTTTTATTTGGAATAAGAATTCATAAAAATTACACATGTGCGAAGCCCAGGTTCAATTACCTACCCATGCATGTGTGATTTTTTAAAAAGCAGAAAATCCCCCCTGACATTTCTAGCCATTCCTAATTACTTGGTATATAGTAGACACTTAATAAATCTTCCTTTTCCTTTCTTTTACACTTTATGATATATAACTCCAATAATGATAATTAATAGTCCCTTCCAGAGAGAGAGCTTTAACTCTTAACTGTCTTTAGAACTTTTTATTATAAAAAAATTGTCTGAAATATAACCTCTAACATGGCAGAAAGAGTACCATTTAGTCTCATTATATCACATTAATCTTCTTCTTATCCAGTATCTCTAACCCTTCTGTTCTGGAACGACATCTGTTGGATTTCTCCATTTTTTTGCTCAATCAGTCACATCCAACTCTTTTCCCTATAATGTCATCCTTCCCCTTTTTTGTAAGGCAAATATATTTGTATATTTTAAAATTTAGATATACAAAATATACAAAGGTAATTTTCAGTCCAAGATCCAGAAGCTCATTTTCAGTGTGTTGAGTAGATTCTCTATTGAGTACCTTCAAAAAAGAGGATCACAGATCCATACCAACATTGGGGGATGTAGATGGCATGGTGGATAGAACATTGACCTAGAGTTGGGAAGATAAGAACTTAAATCCAGTCTCAGACATTTATAAGCTCTGTGACCCTATGCAAGTAACTTAGCCTCCATTTGCCTCAGGTCCTCATCTTTAAAATGAGGATATTGAAGGAGATGGCAAACCATTCCTGTGTCTTTGCCAAAAAAAAAAAAAAAAAAAAAAAATTCCATGGAGTCACAAAGAGTCGACCACAATTGAAAAGCAATACATAGCTCCAAAACAGCATTTTCCTCCTCCCAACTTAACAATTGTGGAGACAATTCCAATACTCTCTAACCCCAATTTACAAGCGAAGAAGATATGGTTCAGAGGGTATTTGCCGAGTGACCTGTAACTTGCAAATATTAGAGCTAGATCTTGAATGTAATTAATTTAGATTTTCTTTCTTCAAGTTTGATTCCCTTTTCTCTATATCAATCTATAATTTATGAATGGAAAAATTTCATCACATAGATTA
The DNA here is from genome assembly GCF_016433145.1 of Gracilinanus agilis. Taxonomy (NCBI): domain Eukaryota; kingdom Metazoa; phylum Chordata; class Mammalia; order Didelphimorphia; family Didelphidae; genus Gracilinanus; species Gracilinanus agilis. Next base: position 7,366 of record NW_025393592.1, read on the forward strand.
TTACCTGCCTATTTGCCAAACATTCAGAAGAATTGCTTAGCTAACCAAATCAACCATATAATTGTGTCAAATAGGAATTAGGGCTCACCTATGTACGGGTGTGCCAGACTCTCCCTTAATCTGGCCTGCAGAAATGTCACTAATTTTAATTGCATAGAAGAAGAGAGATTTACAGGTGATAGGAGGTGCATGTATATATCTGTAGAGTTTCTGGTCATGAAGGTTAGACAGGGCTAATCCATCAAATGAGCTGATCAAGGGCTCTCCCACCCTGGAACCAGAAGCCCATATATAAGAGGACACTATGCAGGAGAAGTGAAATAAATAGTTCTAATTAGTCACTGAGGTAAAGGCATAAGGACTTGCATCAAAAAGAATAGTGTAAATTAAGAAGTTAAGAAGTGAAAGTTAAGAGTGAAAGAAAAATTATCCATGAAAACTGGGTGCTTCAATTGAGAAGAAGGAGAAGTGAATCAGAGATAAAATGAATTATAGAAAGAATAGAATATTCCCAGCTTCCTGAGGACAGAATTAGGGAAACAAATAATCCAGATTTTTCTGGACATACTTAAAAACACATCCTACAGCATAGGCTTTGGGGACAGGAAAAGAAACCATGGTCTCTTCCCCTGGCCACCTCTTCAATTTCTCAATCTAATTTAGTAAATTAAATGACTACTTAAAAATAAGGCTGATAGGGGTTAGAGAGAGACCATTGTTAATATTTGGCCATGCCTTAATATCTTTGACTTCAGCTCTGCCAAGAAATGATTCTTGACATACTAAAATTGTTTAACACATGATTAGCTATGCGCTCATATTTTGAAACAATCCATTCTGACCTTTTAAGAGTGACTTTCTCTTTCCGTCCCCAGCTCAGCTTAATCTCCAGATTGCTCCAGTTCCCCACCTAGTATTCTTTCAGTTCCACTTGGGATTCAACTTTCTGGCTTCATTTTATGTTTTGTTTTCCCCTGTTAGAATATAAGCTCTTTGCAATTAGAGATCTTCTTGATGTCTTGTATCAGTATGCTCTGGGTCAACGTGGATATTTGCATGACTCAGTTTACCCTTACCTTTGAAAAATCCCAGTGCCAAGTACCCCTATATTGGTTTGAATGTTAAGCACCTTTTTGTTTTGGAGGCTTCTCTATTGGATGAAAGTTTTCTTCTCATGAAGCCCAGTTTCTTTGACTTTTGCCTTTGATTTGTTACAGCTCATGCTTCTTAATACCCTAGTTGCTGGAGGCAAAGAGGTTTACAAACATGTTTTAGATACCTAATTATACAGAGGATATAAAGACTCCCAATTTCATTTCCTTCTTGGAGAAAGCATCTAGTGTGTTTTCTTCCAGGGCAGAGAGAGCATCTAGTGTGGTGCCTTCTCCCAGGGATGTGGTTTCCAGAGTCCCAGGGCCTTTGGCTTTATATGCTATTTAATATTTGACTCTGTGTGGTGACTAAATATTTGAACTTTATCCGTATTCCTGATTAAAGAGTGATTTTTCTGACTACTTTGGTAGTTTTAGTTATTTCCAAGTTAACACCAGCACTTGGCACAGTCCTGAGGTACAGTAAAGTGCTTAATTAATGCTTCATCTATTTATCTAGCTAAGAAAATTGGAAGAAAAGTAGACTGTAAAGACAACTGCAATAAAAAAGATCATATACATTCCTTATCCGTAACCTTATGTAACCATTAGAAGAGTTAAAAATAAACCATTTTGATGACATGAAATTGAAAAACTTTTCCACAAAAAAATTAAGGAATTTTGCATAAGATGGGAAGCAATCTTCTAGGAAGAATACTTTTATCAAGTATTTCTGTTATTTAACATACAACATATATATTTATGTACACAAATAATGAAAACATAGAAGCCCCAAAGCCCTTTCCCAAATCAGTAAGTACTCAAGGGACATGAACAAAAGAGTGCTCAAAAGTACTGAAAACTATTTATAACGTCATGAAAGAAAGAATGCTTCAAACAACTAATGATGAGGGAATTATACATTAAAACATCTCTGAGGTTTCACTTCACGCCAGCAAATTGACAAAGGCAACCAAAAAAAAGGAAGGAAGAGTCAGTGTTGAGGGATTGTCAAAATCAAAAGATATTTTTTTAAAGTTATTTTTTAAAAGGTCCTTAGGAACAAGAATCCCATTTGTAATTATATTCCCAGTGCTTAGCATGATGCTTAGCACATAGTGTTTAATATATGTTTTTCCATCTATTTTCCACTCATTTCCATTCATTCTATCCATTTCCATTTTCTATTCATTCCCTTCCATTTTCCTTCCTATTGTTAACTTGAAAAATAAATACAGAACTTCCAAGTAGCCAGAAAACTCACTCTTTAATCCAATAAAGGGATAGGCTCATAAATCTGGGCACCACACAGAGTCATAAACAAATTCTATACAGAACCAAAGGCTCTGAGACTCTGGGAACCGTATCCCTGGGAAAAGACACAACTCTTAGTGCCAACTCCAAAGAGATGGCTGAACCTGAGTGTCTCATATCATTTTGGGAAGCTTACAGAGACTAACCACAAACAGGTGTGTAGACCTCCTAACATTCAGCAGCCTTTGTGGTGGCAAAAAATTGCAAAATGAGAGAATGTCCTTCTATTGGGGAATGGCTGAACAAATTGTGGTATCTGTTGGTGATGGAATACTACTGTGCTCAAAGGAATAAAGAACTGGAGAAATTCCATGTGAACTGGAATGATCTCCAGGAAGTGATGCAGAGTGAAAGGAGCAGATCCAGGAGAACATTGTACACAGAGACTGATACACTGTGGTAAAATCGAACATAACGGACTTCTCTACTAGCAGCAATGCAATGATCCAATGATCCAGATCAAGGCTGAGGGACTTATGAAAAAGAAAACTAGCCACATTCAGAGGAAGAACTGTGGGAGGAGAAACACAGAAGAGAAACAACTGCTTGAACACAAGGGCTGATGGGGATATTATTGGGGATGTAGACACTAAACGATAACTCTAGTCCAACTAT
>NW_025393593.1:0-8272 GCF_016433145.1 Gracilinanus agilis
CTTTGGAAAAAAGAGGACTTGAGTTCAAATCCCACCTCTGATACTTACTGTCTCTGTGACCCTGGGCAAGTCTTCAAAGCTTTCAGTGTTCTAAGTAACCATATCAGGTGATAAATTTCAGAGAAAGTGCTGACTTTCATTGGTAGATAGAGCTTTCTCATTTGGGAATTAAATATACTAATGAAATCACAGAGCTAGTTGTTACCTTTACTACCCATAGTTTAGCCAATAGCAGAAGGCCTATTCTCAAAAGGACTCTCCTCCATGTCTCAGCTGCCTCTCCTCTTCTATGAATCCCTTCTTCTACTAGTGAGTCCACCTTTACTTTGAAGAAGGGTCAGATCAGCCAGCCTTTATTCTCTGGACTTGGTCATCATGTCCTTGAATGACTACCATTCTCTCTCACATATTATCTTCTTCCAGTAGAATGTAATCTCCTTGAGGGCAACTGGATTTCCACAGGAATGGCAGTTGATCTTAACTGTCACCCAGCTTCCACTAGACCAGAGTATAGTAACAGGCTAACAAGGTGCTTGAAGCACTGTCCTCCAGTTTTCAAACTTCTCCTCCTCTCTTGGCTTTGTAGATCTTGTCCTTTTGCTAGATGACACACCACACAGGATCCCAGGGGAAAACAGGAAGCAGGGTGTCCTTTGCTCTGAGGTCTCCCAGGCTGGCAACAGTTTTGCCCACCACTAATGGAGTCCACACTCACAGGGCACAGACAGACTTCCTCCTCCTTCATTCCAACCTGGAATTCCCAGCTCCAGCTCCTTCCTGCTAGGTACTTCCTAATCAATATATAATCAATACCTAATAACCAGCTAATCTAATCTTACTCATAACAGTTGCTACTCCCAAAATGATGGTCCTCCTTAGGATGGCAAGAGAATTAGCTCCCTTCTCTGAAGGGAACTCAAAACCATCACGGAACCCAAGCCTCAGCCATTTACCAAGTTAAGATCAAAATACACACATGACCTAGACCAGTGATGGGCAAACTATGGCCCGAGGGCCAGATGTGGCCCCCTGAAATGTTCTATTCAGCCGCTCGACATTATTCCTAATCTGACAAATACAATGAGTAGGATATAATACAATGAAATTTCAGAAGAGTTGCCTTAGAAATAGACTTTCCTTTGGCCCCTTCTTTAAAAAGTTTGCCCATCACTGACCTAGACATAAAGGGAGACATCATTTAGAAAAACAGGGAACATATTACTTATCAGATTTATGATTAGGAGGAGAATTTATGAATTAATAAGAGTAGAAAGCATTATGAGATGAAAAATGGATAAATTTTATTATATTAAGTTAAAAGGGTTTTGTGCAAAAAACTAATGTAAACAAGATTAGAAGGACAGCAGAAAATTGGAGAAAATCTTTATCAACAGTTTCTCAGATTGGGGTTTCATATCGTAAATAAATGGAGACCTTGGTCAAATTTAGAAAAATATTAATGATCTCTAATTGAAAAATGGCCAAAGTATATGAACAGACAGTTTTTGGGTAAAGAAATCAAAGCCACATATAATTATACAAAAAAAGCCCTAAATCTTTTTTAATTGGAGAAATGTAGATCAAAATGGCCCTTGGATATTATCTCATACCTATTAAATTGGCTAAAAATGATAAAAGGGCAAAATGACAGATGCTTGGAGGTGCTATAGAAAAATGAAGAGCATTCTGGAATTATGCCCAAAGGGTTATATATACTTATAACTTTTTGTCAGATGATGCCTTCTTAGTGCAGGGTGGGAAAGGAGGGATAGAGATGCCTGGGAACTTTAATGTAACAAACAAATAATAAACAAATTTAATTTTTAAAAAGTACCAAAGATATAAGGACTCCTGTGTTACCAGGGGCTTAGAGATTAGGATCTGGGTGTTACTCTCTCTTTAGGGTGACTTCTGGGTGTGTCTTATCCTTTATCCTATTTGGATGAAGTTTTAGGTGTAGTATCAAATGTGGATAGTGTTAAAATTGAGAGTCTAGTGTCAGCAAGATATTTATAAGTCTCTCATCATCTACCATTTTAGAATTAGACTGTAGGGAAATTCCCAGAAATATAATCTCCATGTTATTCAGCCTTCATTACTTAGATTTCATGATAATTGAGAGTCTGCCCAGAAGGTAGATACTTGGTTTCCATGTCATGATATGTCTACTCCCAGATCTTATTCCCATTGTACTTGGGATTAAGGATTACTGTTTGCTTGGGTGAAAATACTTTCCCCTTCTGACCTTTTATCGCCTCTATCCACTTAGTCTTACTACAAAATCCATATCCTTATCTGCCTAGAGGTCATTTCTTCATAGCCCCACCAAAGTCAAGTATCAAGCTGCCACCACTGACTGAACAAGATGATGCTGAGCACTGAAAGTGGAGAAGGCTTCGTGGTGAAGGTCCAGGGCTTGCCCTGGTCCTGCTTGGCCAATGAAGTCCAATGCTTCTTCTCGGAATGCAAAACTCAAAATGGGGCACCAGGCATTCATTTTATCTATAGCCGGGAAGGCAGCCTAAGTGGAGAAGCATTTGTTGAACTCGAATCAGAAGACGAAGTCAAATTGGCACTGAAAAAAGACAGAGAAACTATGGGACACAGATGTGTTGAAGTATTCAAGTCAAACAACATTGAAATGGATTGGGTATTGAAGCATACTAGTCCCAGTAGTCCTGACGCTGCCAATAATGGCTTTGTGCATCTTAGAAGACTCCCATTTGGCTGTAGCAAGGAAGAAATTGTTCAGTTTTTTTCAAGGTTGGAAATCATGCCAAATGGCATAACATTGCTGGTGGACTTCCAGGGGAGGAGTAAGGGGGAGGCCTTCATGCAGTTTGCTTCACAGGAAATAGCTGAAAGGGCTCTAAAGAAACACAAGGAAAGAATAGGGCACAGTCACATTGAAATCTTCAAGAGCAGCCGGGCAGAAGTTCGTACTCGTTATGATTCTCCTCGAAAGCTAATGCCTATGTAGCAGCCAGTTCCTTATGACAGGCCCGGTGCTGGCAGAGGCTATAACAGCACTGGTAGAGGATCTGGGTTTGAAAGAATGAGACGTGGTGCCTATGATGGAGGGCATGGAGGCTAGGATGACTACAATGGATATAATGATGGATACAGCTTTGGGTCTGATAGATTTGGAGGAGACCTCAATTGCTGTTTTTTAGGAATGTCTGATCATAGATATGGAGATGGCGGGTCTACTTTCCAGAGTACAACAGGCCATTGTGTGTACATGAGAGGATTACCTTACAGAGCTACTGAAAATTGTATTTACAGTTTTTTCTCACCACTCAACCCTGTTCGGGTACACATTGAAACTGGAGCTGATGGCAGTGACTGGAGAAGCAGATGTTGAATTTGCTACTCATGGAGATGCTGTGGCAGCTATGTTAAAAGATAAAGCAAATATGCAGCACAGATATGTAGAACTCTTCTTGAATTCTACAGCAGGAGCAAGCGGTGGTGCTTATGGTAGCCAGATGATGGGAGGCATGGGCTTGTCAAACCAGTCTAGTTACGGTGGTCCAGCTAGCCAGCAGCTGAGCAGGGGTTATGGAGGAGGCTACAGTGGTCAAAGGAGCATGAGCGCATATGACCAAGTTTTACAGGAAAACTCCAGTGATTTTCAATCAAACATTGCATAGGGAGCCAAGGAGCACTGAACAGCAACTACTAGAGTAGCAGGAGCCCTGCATCTATGAGAGTGAACAGAATGGGAGGGATATCTGGCATGTTCAGTATGCTCATACTGGGGAATGGGGAATGGAAATCCTGATCACTGACTCTTGGTCAACTTTTTTTAAATAAAAAAAATGAAGTTAAACAGTTTTGCAATACAAGCTTGTGATTTATTCTTACTGTAAGTGAAATCGGGATTGTTTTTAAAAACTTCAGGTTCAGTATTTTTGAACAATGGTGGATCAGGAATAAAGAAAGAGAGAAGTCAGACTTGTAGACTACAAAAAATCTGTACCTCTAGATTCACCATGAATAATGACTTCAAGAAAATTATCAGTGGACCTGGCAAGAACTGAAAAACATCATGAGAAAGGAAATTGATTACATTTCAATGAAAGGAAAGAACCCATTAATGATGTGGTGACAATTCTTGGATCCACTGTATAGTTATGGTCATATCACAAATTAGACTGACAAAGAACAAAGTTAGTATGAAGATGGGAAAATTTTAAAAAGAGAAAAGAATTTTTTAAAAGAAGGTATCATGATGTTATGAAGACAGTCTTGATACTATACTTAGAGATCTGGTCAATTTGTTTATACTGTCAAAACTGTGACCATGTCTAAGTTTTCCATGTGTCTCTAAAATACTTTCCATAATGTCTATGAAATTAAAAACTTTAAGAAAAAAAATAAACCTTTACCATTCTATTTTTCCAAATTAACATGAAGTCAACTGATATCATTTCTTCAATTTTGTCTCTCTCCCTTTTTTCATCTTTTGCATTGAGGAGAAATTCATTGATTTTTACACTGACACTGTTGATCTTTTTTATCATTTTTGTCTAGTTGTTAAGATTTTACTCTGAACAATCTTTTTTAATAGACTTCTACTGAAACCCATGTCCAAAGCAACTTGAACCACTAGAGTTTTCATCATGATTGAATCGTCTGAATTACTTGTTCCAATACAGACTGGATAATCAAGAGATCCATAATTTTATCCTCTGGAACATCTGAAGTGGACAAGAGCTGTTCAAAGAAATATGGACACCTAGCCTAAACTCAATCAGCAAAAGTTTGTCCTTTCACTTATATCAAGTACTCACAAAAAGTTCTGCAAAACAATCATGTCCTGCTTTTCAATACCTTCTCCTGCCACCACAGCAAAAGCATTCAACATCATTTCGACCAACAAAATAAAAACTTGTACTACCAAGTTGCTCTAGATCAGTGATGATGAACCTTTTTTAGAGACCAAGTGCCCAAACTGCAACCCTCATACTGCATGTGAGCTCCCTGCCTTATCCCAGACAGGGAATGGAGGAAGCACTCCTATTGGGCTGCTAGGCAGAAGGGCAGGTGATGTGAGAAATGTCCTCAAACATACATGGAGAGGGGGAAGGGGGAAGGTGCCCCCTCTGGCACCTGTGCTCTAAGTTCTCCAACACAGCTATAGATGAACTAGAATGAGGTGTTCAGGTCACAAATGGTAAAACATGGACTACAAATGTTGGCATACTCAGATTATGAACACTGGAACATTGTTTCTTGATTTGAATTTCCAAGGAGAGACAGTTAGGGAAATGTCTACTATGTTCTGACATGGCATCAACTTTGGGTTCCCAATTATTGAGTTTTCCACCATAGGCAAAGCAAGTTAACCTACCTCCAGATCTTTCCTGGCGTATTAGTGACAAAAATATAATCTGAGAAGTAAGTATTTTGGTATCTTCAGTATTTATTGATTAGGGCTGGTGTTCAAAGGGGCTAAGTCCTCAGTTGCTCTAAAAGACATTGGTTCCAGTGGAAGGAATAAGAAGCACTGAAATAACTACTATGTTCTTCTGTTCATTGAAAAAAATGTAGTCTGAGAAGAAATGCCTGTTGTTAACTGAAATCAGATTCTGAGTAAAGGCACAGCTAGTATATAGTTTTTAAAAATAGGATCACAGATTTACTCGGGTAGCTAGATGACTTGCAGTGAACAATAGAGCACTGGCATGGAATCAGGAGAGTCTTAGTTCAAAACCAGACAGATATTAACAGTGTCTACAACTCTGGGCAAATTACTTAACCTCTGTTTGCCTCAGTTCCTCATCTGTAAAATGGGGACACACTGGCGAAGGAAATGGCCAAGCACTCCAGTATTTTTGCCAAGAAAATATCCATAGGGTCACAAAGAATCAGGTGCAACTGAGCAACAACCCAGCCTCCAAAGCAGTATTTAAATATTGGAAAACATTTTCTTTTTTAAAATTTTTATTATACAAAACACATTCTGTACTGGTCATTGTTGTAGGAGCACACTCACACATAAAGAAACCCCCAAAATAAAGCTATAAATACACTGCTATGAAAGAGAGAATGTTTTTTTTTTTGACATTTAAACCACTTTAATAACTTAAAAAAATTTTTTAATTATCTGCCAAGAGAGTGACTGACAAAGATTTTGCGTCTATTAAACACCTGGAGCATATTAATGGGCACAGATTATCCTGCCCTTACAGAAAGGCATTGTGTATCTGCATTGCACCACCCCCAGGGGCAGGTTCTTAGCATTTGCTACCTCATTACAACAAGTCTCAGGCTTTACCCATATTCCCACAGACCTGTACAGGCTCATGGTAGCTTTAGCCTGGCAGAATAATCATATTCCTCTTCCTGCCTTTTTTTTTTTTCTTTAAAGGTGGGGAGGGGGGGAAGGGAAAGGAGAAGAAAAGAAGGCTGGGAAGAGTGTGATAAGGGCAATAACAGGACTAAACAACTTCCCAACGTGGGAGGCAAAAACTTCATGAATCAGTTTTGCTGTCATCTTCAGCATGTCGTTCAATATGTCCTGCTGCATCCTGCTTGGATCCTTTCCTAGCAGTAAAGAACGCATCACAGTTCTTCCAACGACATTTCAGAGTCTGAAAGTTTGGGTTGGTGTGGTCGGTTAGCAAATGCTGTTTGAGGTGATCCACAACCCCAAATATCAGTGAGCAACCATGCCACCAACAGCGAAAATTCTGCATCAGATTTAGCTTTACAGCCTGGATACTACCATCACAACAGCCAGTGTAAATCATACTCTTATGAATAGTCATACACATTATCATATCCTTGTGTCCTCCATGAACTTGCAAACGATCATGAGACTGTAATTCATAGACACGAACAAACTTATCCAGGCAGGCAGTCACCATGACCTTCCCCAGAATTTCCCCACAGTCACTGCATGGTTGTGACTTTATAGATTCGTACCAGCTCACCAGTATGAATGTTGTGGGCATGGACAGACTGGTCACTGGAGCCACTGAACACAAGGTCATTCACCACCTTCATGCAGAGAATGGTTTTGCTATGGCCTTCCAGTGTTCGGAGGAGCAGTCCATTCCGAGCATCTCGAACACTGATGGTGCAGTCATAGGATCCCACCACCAGCAGTCTTCGGGCGCCCTCCTGAGCTGTAGTCAGGCAGCTAACAGCCCGAGGACCATGGCACTCAAAGACATCACGCTGCTTGTTGGTCTAGAAAACAAACCATGGATCTATGAAGTAGTAGGTCCCCTGCTGAACAAAGATCTCAGAGAAAAATTTCTGTTAGTAATGTACAGAGCCACTGCCCTACGGTACAAAGTCTCCCCTAGCTTGTCAGATTCTTGCCAACACCCAAACTACCTTAAGAAATTCCCTTTTTTGGGTAGCCCAGTTGATTGAGAGCCAGGCCCAAAGAGAGAAGGTCCTAGGTTCAAATCTGGCCTCAGACACTCCCAGCTGTATGACCCTGGGCAAGTCACTTGACCCCCATTGCCTACCCTTACCACTCTTCTGCCCTGGAGCCAATACACGGTATTGATTCCAAGATGGGAGGGGTGAAGGTTTAAAAAAAAAAATCATTTTCTGCAGACATTTTTTTACCTATTGGTCATTTTCTGATACCATTCCCTATGCCCAACCTCCTAAAGTTTCTCCCTTTTAACAGAGAAAAGAAAAACCAAAAATAAGGTGACCAAGTCTGACATCTCCCAAAAACATTCTGCATTCACATCCACTTGTACTATAAGAAGGCAAGTTCATTCTGTCAGCCGTTTTGTGGGCTTAAGACTAGCCATTACAATTAGTCGGTCTGATTTTTTTAGTATTGTTTCAATTTCCATTGTACAGGAGTTATCATTCTCCTGGTCCTACTTCCCTCACTTTGTATCCATTCATTTCCCTGAATTCCTAATGTTCTTACTTATTCATATTTGCACTCACAATTACTCATCCATTCCCTCAATTAATAAGTACTCATTTTTTAAACCAGTGTTAATATGAAAATTTTGTTACATATTTCTTTTTTGGTACTTTTTTCTGCCTTTAACCTCCTTGGGACATATATGGCCAGTAGTGGGATCACTGGGTTCATTTCAATTCAGTAAGCATTTAAGTGCCTATTCTAAGCCACTGTGCTAAGGCTGGAGACAGAAAGAAAAAATAGAAGAGTCTCTACCCTTAAGGAGCTTACACTCTATAGGGAGAATATAGAAAATTACATTTAAAATATATCTTAAGAAGTGTTCAAGGAGAAGGCACTAGCAACTGGAAATCAAGTGAAACT
>NW_025393594.1:0-8271 GCF_016433145.1 Gracilinanus agilis
CTTTGGAAAAAAGAGGACTTGAGTTCAAATCCCACCTCTGATACTTATTGTCTCTGTGACCCTGGGCAAGTCTTCAAAGCTTTCAGTGTTCTAAGTAACCATATCAGGTGATAAATTTCAGAGAAAGTGCTGACTTTCATTGGTAGATAGAGCTTTCTCATTTGGGAGTTAAATATACTAATGAAATCACAGAGCTAGTTGTTACCTTTACTACCCATAGTTTAGCCAATAGCAGAAGGCCTATTCTCAAAAGGACTCTCCTCCATGTCTCAGCTGCCTCTCCTCTTCTATGAATCCCTTCTTCTACTAGTGAGTCCACCTTTACTTTGAAGAAGGGTCAGATCAGCCAGCCTTTATTCTCTGGACTTGGTCATCATGTCCTTGAATGACTACCATTCTCTCTCACATATTATCTTCTTCCAGTAGAATGTAATCTCCTTGAGGGCAACTGGATTTCCACAGGAATGGCAGTTGATCTTAACTGTCACCCAGCTTCCACTAGACCAGAGTATAGTAACAGGCTAACAAGGTGCTTGAAGCACTGTCCTCCAGTTTTCAAACTTCTCCTCCTCTCTTGGCTTTGTAGATCTTGTCCTTTTGCTAGATGACACACCACACAGGATCCCAGGGGAAAACAGGAAGCAGGGTGTCCTTTGCTCTGAGGTCTCCCAGGCTGGCAACAGTTTTGCCCACCACTAATGGAGTCCACACTCACAGGGCACAGACAGACTTCCTCCTCCTTCATTCCAACCTGGAATTCCCAGCTCCAGCTCCTTCCTGCTAGGTACTTCCTAATCAATATATAATCAATACCTAATAACCAGCTAATCTAATCTTACTCATAACAGTTGCTACTCCCAAAATGATGGTCCTCCTTAGGATGGCAAGAGAATTAGCTCCCTTCTCTGAAGGGAACTCAAAACCATCACGGAACCCAAGCCTCAGCCATTTACCAAGTTAAGATCAAAATACACACATGACCTAGACCAGTGATGGGCAAACTATGGCCCGAGGGCCAGATGTGGCCCCATGAAATGTTCTATTCAGCCGCTCAACATTATTCCTAATCTGACAAATACAATGAGTAGGATATAATACAATGAAATTTCAGAAGAGTTGACTTAGAAATAGACTTTCCTTTGGCCCCTTCTTTAAAAAGTTTGCCCATCACTGACCTAGACATAAAGGGAGACATCATTTAGAAAAACAGGGAACATATTACTTATCAGATTTATGATTAGGAGGAGAATTTATGAATTAATAAGAGTAGAAAGCATTATGAGATGAAAAATGGATAAATTTTATTATATTAAGTTAAAAGGGTTTTGTGCAAAAAACTAATGTAAACAAGATTAGAAGGACAGCAGAAAATTGGAGAAAATCTTTATCAACAGTTTCTCAGATTGGGGTTTCATATCGTAAATAAATGGAGACCTTGGTCAAATTTAGAAAAATATTAATGATCTCTAATTGAAAAATGGCCAAAGTATATGAACAGACAGTTTTTGGGTAAAGAAATCAAAGCCACATATAATTATACAAAAAAAGCCCTAAATCTTTTTTAATTGGAGAAATGTAGATCAAAATGGCCCTTGGATATTATCTCATACCTATTAAATTGGCTAAAAATGATAAAAGGGCAAAATGACAGATGCTTGGAGGTGCTATAGAAAAATGAAGAGCATTCTGGAATTATGCCCAAAGGGTTATATATACTTATAACTTTTTGTCAGATGATGCCTTCTTAGTGCAGGGTGGGAAAGGAGGGATAGAGATGCCTGGGAACTTTAATGTAACAAACAAATAATAAACAAATTTAATTTTTAAAAAGTACCAAAGATATAAGGACTCCTGTGTTACCAGGGGCTTAGAGATTAGGATCTGGGTGTTACTCTCTCTTTAGGGTGACTTCTGGGTGTGTCTTATCCTTTATCCTATTTGGATGAAGTTTTAGGCGTAGTATCAAATGTGGATAGTGTTAAAATTGAGAGTCTAGTGTCAGCAAGATATTTATAAGTCTCTCATCATCTACCATTTTAGAATTAGACTGTAGGGAAATTCCCAGAAATATAATCTCCATGTTATTCAGCCTTCATTACTTAGATTTCATGATAATTGAGAGTCTGCCCAGAAGGTAGATACTTGGTTTCCATGTCATGATATGTCTACTCCCAGATCTTATTCCCATTGTACTTGGGATTAAGGATTACTGTTTGCTTGGGTGAAAATACTTTCCCCTTCTGACCTTTTATCGCCTCTATCCACTTAGTCTTACTACAAAATCCATATCCTTATCTGCCTAGAGGTCATTTCTTCATAGCCCCACCAAAGTCAAGTATCAAGCTGCCACCACTGACTAAACAAGATGATGCTGAGCACTGAAAGTGGAGAAGGCTTCGTGGTGAAGGTCCAGGGCTTGCCCTGGTCCTGCTTGGCCAATGAAGTCCAATGCTTCTTCTCAGAATGCAAAACTCAAAATGGGGCACCAGGCATTCATTTTATCTATAGCCGGGAAGGCAGCCTAAGTGGAGAAGCATTTGTTGAACTCGAATCAGAAGACGAAGTCAAATTGGGACTGAAAAAAGACAGAGAAACTATGGGACACAGATGTGTTGAAGTATTCAAGTCAAACAACATTGAAATGGATTGGGTATTGAAGCATACTAGTCCCAGTAGTCCTGACGCTGCCAATAATGGCTTTGTGCATCTTAGAAGACTCCCATTTGGCTGTAGCAAGGAAGAAATTGTTCAGTTTTTTTCAAGGTTGGAAATCATGCCAAATGGCATAACATTGCTGGTGGACTTCCAGGGGAGGAGTAAGGGGGAGGCCTTCATGCAGTTTGCTTCACAGGAAATAGCTGAAAGGGCTCTAAAGAAACACAAGGAAAGAATAGGGCACAGTCACATTGAAATCTTCAAGAGCAGCCAGGCAGAAGTTCGTACTCGTTATGATTCTCCTCGAAAGCTAATGCCTATGTAGCAGCCAGTTCCTTATGACAGGCCCGGTGCTGGCAGAGGCTATAACAGCACTGGTAGAGGATCTGGGTTTGAAAGAATGAGACGTGGTGCCTATGATGGAGGGCATGGAGGCTAGGATGACTACAATGGATATAATGATGGATACAGCTTTGGGTCTGATAGATTTGGAGGAGACCTCAATTGCTGTTTTTTAGGAATGTCTGATCATAGATATGGAGATGGCGGGTCTACTTTCCAGAGTACAACAGGCCATTGTGTGTACATGAGAGGATTACCTTACAGAGCTACTGAAAATTGTATTTACAGTTTTTTCTCACCACTCAACCCTGTTCGAGTACACATTGAAACTGGAGCTGATGGCAGTGACTGGAGAAGCAGATGTTGAATTTGCTACTCATGGAGATGCTGTGGCAGCTATGTTAAAAGATAAAGCAAATATGCAGCACAGATATGTAGAACTCTTCTTGAATTCTACAGCAGGAGCAAGCGGTGGTGCTTATGGTAGCCAGATGATGGGAGGCATGGGCTTGTCAAACCAGTCTAGTTACGGTGGTCCAGCTAGCCAGCAGCTGAGCAGGGGTTATGGAGGAGGCTACAGTGGTCAAAGGAGCATGAGCGCATATGACCAAGTTTTACAGGAAAACTCCAGTGATTTTCAATCAAACATTGCATAGGGAGCCAAGGAGCACTGAACAGCAACAACTAGAGTAGCAGGAGCCCTGCATCTATGAGAGTGAACAGAATGGGAGGGATATCTGGCATGTTCAGTATACTCATACTGGGGAATGGGGAATGGAAATCCTGATCACTGACTCTTGGTCAACTTTTCTTAAATAAAAAAAATGAAGTTAAACAGTTTTGCAATACAAGCTTGTGATTTATTCTTACTGTAAGTGAAATCGGGATTGTTTTTAAAAACTTCAGGTTCAATATTTTTGAACAATGGTGGATCAGGAATAAAGAAAGAGAGAAGTCAGACTTGTAGACTACAAAAAATCTGTACCTCTATTCACCATGAATAATGACTTCAAGAAAATTATCAGTGGACCTGGCAAGAACTGAAAAACATCATGAGAAAGGAAATTGATTACATTTCAATGAAAGGAAAGAACCCATTAATGATGTGGTGACAATTCTTGGATCCACTGTATAGTTATGGTCATATCACAAATTAGACTGACAAAGAACAAAGTTAGTATGAAGATGGGAAAATTTTAAAAAGAGAAAAGAATTTTTTAAAAGAAGGTATCATGATGTTATGAAGACAGTCTTGATACTATACTTAGAGATCTGGTCAATTTGTTTATACTGTCAAAACTGTGACCATGTCTAAGTTTTCCATGTGTCTCTAAAATACTTTCCATAATGTCTATGAAATTAAAAACTTTAAGAAAAAAAATAAACCTTTACCATTCTATTTTTCCAAATTAACATGAAGTCAACTGATATCATTTCTTCAATTTTGTCTCTCTTACTTTTTTCATCTTTTTCATTGAGAAGAAATTCATTGATTTTTACACTGACACTGTTGATCTTTTTTATCATTTTTGTCTAGTTGTTAAGATTTTACTCTGAACAATCTTTTTTAATAGACTTCTACTGAAACCCATGTCCAAAGCAACTTGAATCACTAGAGTTTTCATCATGATTGAATCGTCTGAATTACTTGTTCCAATACAGACTGGATAATCAAGAGATCCATAATTTTATCCTCTGGAACATCTGAAGTGGACAAGAGCTGTTCAAAGAAATATGGACACCTAGCCTAAACTCAATCAGCAAAAGTTTGTCCTTTCACTTATATCAAGTACTCACAAAAAGTTCTGCAAAACAATCATGTCCTGCTTTTCAATACCTTCTCCTGCCACCACAGCAAAAGCATTTGACATCATTTCGACCAACAAAATAAAAACCAGTACTAGCAAGTTGCTCTAGATCAGTGATGATGAACCTTTTTTAGAGACCAAGTGCCCAAACTGCAACCCTCATACTGCATGTGAGCTCCCTGCCTTATCCCAGACAGGGAATGGAGGAAGCACTCCTATTGGGCTGCTAGGCAGAAGGGCAGGTGATGTGAGAAATGTCCTCAAACATACATGGAGAGGGGGAAGGGGGAAAGTGCCCCCTCTGGCACCTGTGCCCTAAGTTCTCCAACACAGCTATAGATGAACTAGAATGAGGTGTTCAGGTCACAAATGGTAAAACATGGACTACAAATGTTGGCATACTCAGATTATGAACACTGGAACATTGTTTCTTGATTTGAATTTCCAAGGAGAGACAGTTAGGGAAATGTCTACTATGTTCTGACATGGCATCAACTTTGGGTTCCCAATTATTGAGTTTTCCACCATAGGCAAAGCAAGTTAACCTACCTCCAGATCTTTCCTGGCGTATTAGTGACAAAAATATAATCTGAGAAGTAAGTATTTTGGTATCTTCAGTATTTATTGATTAGGGCTGGTGTTCAAAGGGGCTAAGTCCTCAGTTGCTCTAAAAGACATTGGTTCCAGTGGAAGGAATAAGAAGCACTGAAATAACTACTATGTTCTTCTGTTCATTGAAAAAAATGTAGTCTGAGAAGAAAATGCCTGTTGTTAACTGAAATCAGATTCTGAGTAAAGGCACAGCTAGTAAATAGTTTTTAAAAATAGGATCACAGATTTACTCGGGTAGCTAGATGACTTGCAGTGAACAATAGAGCACTGGCATGGAATCAGGAGAGTCTTAGTTCAAAACCAGACAGATATTAACAGTGTCTACAACTCTGGGCAAATTACTTAACCTCTGTTTGCCTCAGTTCCTCATCTGTAAAATGGGGACACACTGGCGAAGGAAATGGCAAAGCACTCCAGTATTTTTGCCAAGAAAATATCCATAGGGTCACAAAGAATCAGGTGCAACTGAGCAACAACCCAGCCTCCAAAGCAGTATTTAAATATTGGAAAACATTTTCTTTTTAAAAATTTTTATTATACAAAACACATTCTGTACTGGTCATTGTTGTAGGAGCACACTCACACATAAAGAAACCCCCAAAATAAAGCTATAAATACACTGCTATGAAAGAGAGAATGTTTTTTTTTTTGACATTTAAACCACTTTAATAACTTAAAAAATTTTTTTAATTATCTGCCAAGAGTGTGACTGACAAAGATTTTGCGTCTATTAAACACCTGGAGCATATTAATGGGCACAGATTATACTGCCCTTACAGAAAGGCATTGTGTATCTGCATTGCACCACCCCCAGGGGCAGGTTCTTAGCATTTGCTACCTCATTACAACAAGTCTCAGGCTTTACCCATATTCCCACAGACCTGTACAGGCTCATGGTAGCTTTAGCCTGGCAGAATAATCATATTCCTCTTCCTGCCTTTTTTTTTTTTCTTTAAAGGTGGGGAGGGGGGGAAGGGAAAGGAGAAGAAAAGAAGGCTGGGAAGAGTGTGATAAGGGCAATAACAGGACTAAACAACTTCCCAACGTGGGAGGCAAAAACTTCATGAATCAGTTTTGCTGTCATCTTCAGCATGTCGTTCAATATGTCCTGCTGCATCCTGCTTGGATCCTTTCCTAGCAGTAAAGAACGCATCACAGTTCTTCCAACGACATTTCAGAGTCTGAAAGTTTGGGTTGGTGTGGTCGGTTAGCAAATGCTGTTTGAGGTGATCCACAACCCCAAATATCAGTGAGCAACCATGCCACCAACAGCGAAAATTCTGCATCAGATTTAGCTTTACAGCCTGGATACTACCATCACAACAGCCAGTGTAAATCATACTCTTATGAATAGTCATACACATTATCATATCCTTGTGTCCTCCATGAACTTGCAAACGATCATGAGACTGTAATTCATAGACACGAACAAACTTATCCAGGCAGGCAGTCACCATGACCTTCCCCAGAATTTCCCCACAGTCACTGCATGGTTGTGACTTTATAGATTCGTACCAGCTCACCAGTATGAATGTTGTGGGCATGGACAGACTGGTCACTGGAGCCACTGAACACAAGGTCATTCACCACCTTCATGCAGAGAATGGTTTTGCTATGGCCTTCCAGTGTTCGGAGGAGCAGTCCATTCCGAGCATCTCGAACACTGATGGTGCAGTCATAGGATCCCACCACCAGCAGTCTTCGGGCGCCCTCCTGAGCTGTAGTCAGGCAGCTAACAGCCCGAGGACCATGGCACTCAAAGACATCACGCTGCTTGTTGGTCTAGAAAACAAACCATGGATCTATGAAGTAGTAGGTCCCCTGCTGAGCAAAGATCTCAGAGAAAAATTTCTGTTAGTAATGTACAGAGCCACTGCCCTACGGTACAAAGTCTCCCCTAGCTTGTCAGATTCTTGCCAACACCCAAACTACCTTAAGAAATTCCCTTTTTTGGGTAGCCCAGTTGATTGAGAGCCAGGCCTAAAGAGAGAAGGTCCTAGGTTCAAATCTGGCCTCAGACACTCCCAGCTGTATGACCCTGGGCAAGTCACTTGACCCCCATTGCCTACCCTTACCACTCTTCTGCCCTGGAGCCAATACACGGTATTGATTCCAAGATGGGAGGGGTGAAGGTTTAAAAAAAAAAATCATTTTCTGCAGACATTTTTTTACCTATTGGTCATTTTCTGATACCATTCCCTATGCCCAACCTCCTAAAGTTTCTCCCTTTTAACAGAGAAAAGAAAAACCAAAAATAAGGTGACCAAGTCTGACATCTCCCAAAAACATTCTGCATTCACATCCACTTGTACTATAAGAAGGCAAGTTCATTCTGTCAGCCGTTTTGTGGGCTTAAGACTAGCCATTACAATTAGTCGGTCTGATTTTTTTAGTATTGTTTCAATTTCCATTGTACAGGAGTTATCATTCTCCTGGTCCTACTTCCCTCACTTTGTATCCATTCATTTCCCTGAATTCCTAATGTTCTTACTTATTCATATTTGCACTCACCATTACTCATCCATTCCCTCAATTAATAAGTACTCATTTTTTAAACCAGTGTTAATATGAAAATTTTGTTACATATTTCTTTTTTGATACTTTTTTCTGCCTTTAACCTCCTTGGGACATATATGGCCAGTAGTGGGATCACTGGGTTCATTTCAATTCAGTAAGCATTTAAGTGCCTATTCTAAGCCACTGTGCTAAGGCTGGAGACAGAAAGAAAAAATAGAAGAGTCTCTACCCTTAAGGAGCTTACACTCTATAGGGAGAATATAGAAAATTACATTTAAAATATATCTTAAGAAGTGTTCAAGGAGAAGGCACTAGCAACTGGAAATCAAGTGAAACT
>NW_025393595.1:0-4656 GCF_016433145.1 Gracilinanus agilis
TCCTCCATTCTTTTTCTCAGAATCCTTAGTTATCTTCAAAGTTCAGCTCATGTGCCATCCTCCCCTTCCGCCAAGAACTTGGTACCTTCTTCCTAACATCAGATTGTACTTAATATTTTGTATCTGTGGATTTGTACATGTTTCCTCAGCCTAAAGCTAAAGTTCTGTGAGTGCTGGGACAAAAGGTTCTTCCCTTTTCCCTTTGTCTTTCTTGTTCCCAGCACAATGCCTGGAATACAACGGGTATTTAATAAAGGATTTAAACAGTTTAATGGCTTTTTTCCCACTTAATCTGAAATTGTTTTTTCCCATTTTGGGGGGAGAGAATTCTGGGAAGATGGCAGTGTAGAAGCAGCAAGGCTCCAGACCTCTGTAAAGCCCTTCACCACCAATCAAGGACAAAGGGCTCTGAGGGAACAGAAAACCAAATTTGACAACAGAACAGAGCTGGAGCTCCTCTAGCTGAACCCAACTTAAAAGGTACCCTGAAAAAAAAAAAAAAGAAAAAAGCCTGAATTCTTGGAACTGTCCAGTGGGAGGGGAAAGAAAGGAGGAAGATCCTAGATCCCTCCTCCACCTAATGTGCTGAGTCTCCAGGGGATCCTGGAATCTCTGAGTGGGCTGGGTTGCTAGTCCGAGGGAGTGCCTCGCTGGCTCAATTGTGCCAAACTCAAAGCTCTGATTGAGGACAGCAGGGAGGCTGCTGGGGAGAAACCCAAAGGAGAAACTGCACCCCCTTCCCACTTCTCTTGAGGTTTAGACCTTGGCACTTAGAGCAGTGCACATCAACCCCACAGGGCTTAATCCTATAAATACAGCTGACAAGAAGCCTTCAGAGGGCAGGGAAGCTCCAACACCCCTCTCCCACAGGCTACAATGAAAGTAGCCAATTTCACTTCTTTAGCTTTTACCACCAGCTGGGGGAAAATCTGGCCTCAGGTCCCACAAACCTAATTAATCAGCAAAACAGAGAAGCCCTCCCAGGACTGAATAGCCCAAACCCACAGATAAAAAAATATGATCAGAGGACTAAGATTACATCCAATTTCAGGGGAAGAAAGAAGGAATGAAATTGTTTTCCACACAGTTATACCAATAGTGAAAAGAAAGTCTAAGCCCATCCAATACCATTTCTGTTCTTATCATCTTTGCCTCTTTTGAGGAATAGTGGCTTTAATATGCATTTATCATATTATTAATGATTTAGAGAAACTTTCATCACTGTTGACAGTTTGTAATACTACTTTCAAAGACCATTTCTTAGTCTTCCTACTTATTATACTATTACTAATATTCAACAATATTTTTACGTTGTTCCAGGAAAAATAAACTCCTAAAATTATTTTTTAGTTTATAGACACACCCTCAAAAGATGGCTCTGTGCCAGTGATTCCCAAAGTGGGTGCCACGGCCCCCTGCAGTGATCCAGGGAGGCGGTGATGGCCACAGGTGCATTTATCTTTCCTATTAATTGCTTTAAAATTTTTTAAAAATTAATTTCCAGGGGGCTAAGTAATATTTTTTTTTCTGGAAAGGGGGCGGTAGGCCAAAAAAGTTTGGGAACCACTGCTCTATGCTGAGTGCTTTCCCCACAGTCTTTCCCATTATGGAAGCCTCATCTTTTCCCACTCCTTTAATTCCAGGGAAAAGCCCAGTGAACAGCTTTCTCCTCTTTGCTCCCTTCTTTGCTACTTCTTGACCACACTGCCACTCTCTTATTGTTTATAATCATTTTTTTAAAACCCTTGCTTTGTCTTAGTAAGAACTCTAAGACAGAAGGGCAAGGGCTAGGCAAATGGGGTTAAGGGTCACACAGCTGGAAAGAGTCTGAGGCCAGACTTGAAGACAGGTTCTCCTGACTCCTGGCCTGGCTTGGCTCTCTACCCACTGAGCAATTTAGCTGCCCCTATGATCATTATTAAAGACCTCTGTAACTACCACTCTGAATCAATTATCTACCACTCCCTAATCACCATGAGGAAATATCCCATTTCTAAGATCCTAAATTAAAGGTTTCCCTTCTCTGTCAACCTCCTTTATCATCACCACTCTTGCTTCTCCATCAATGACCTTATCCACAGTGGAAGAAATCCTATAAAGCCTAGACTCCATTGGGCACCAGTTTAATGATGGCCTCATTATTTTGTATTTCCACATCCCCTTAATTTTCTGCTAAGCAAATCTTTAACCACATATCACTCTCATTATATGGTTTCTATACTTCTATACTACCTCCCAGATCATGGAGAATTACTTGAGAAGGATGTAAAAATCACAAAGACTTACTTAACATACTAAAAATTCACACTACCCAGTTTTGGTTAGGCCATTATAACTATTTTAAAATCTTATTATGCATTCTTATTGGTTTCTCAGGAAAATCCTTCATACTTCTTTTCCAAAATGTTTTCTTCCCTCAAACCCTCAATTCTGTTTCTGGCCTCCACTATTTCATTTCACAAAAAAAGCAGACAACTAGCATCAGTTCCTCAATTTACCATAATCTCTACCTGAACACATATTTCTCTGTATCTTTTCCGCTGGAATTTCAGAAGAGGAAGAAGTATAATTCCTTATCACCACTCTCCAGCATCTTCAGTCTCTTCTCTCCTACTGGCTCCTTCCTCTCTGCTAAACAATTGTCTTGGGGAAAAAACAACATGCACAGGGCTTAGAAAAATCCCACAATTACTTTTCACCTAATCCCACTGCTTTCAGTGATTGCCCTATTTCTTACCTTCCTTTTCTATCAAACTTTTGAAATGAGGGGCTACCAGGTAGTTCCATTTTTGATCCCCAGGGTTGCAAGTAAAAATTGTATATTTATGGAACCTCAGAAATAGGATCCTATTAATATATAATAATAATACAATATACAACAAAAAGTTACGTTGCGCTTTAAAGTTTATAATTATTTTGTGTGTGTACAATAATTATAAGAAAGGAAAAGACAGGATTGGGGCTGTGAATTCTTTGATAGCAGAAATTCATGGGTGAGTAAACAGCTGCCTAAAGCAAAAAAAAGTAAGTGACTTGCTCTGGGTCACATAGCCAGTACGAGGCAGAGGCAGGATTCGAAGTCGTCCTGGCTCTCACTATGCTACTCATTCTTACTGCGCCACAGTTCCACTTACTGATGCACATATACACATGTATGTGCCTGTATCTATACACACATACAGTGTTTTAAAACAATGACGTTTTAAGCTTTAATCTTAAATACACACACAAAAATGTAAGAAGTGAACACTCCTTTCCAACAATCACTGGTTGAGCTATCAATTGGTACCAGGTGAGCAATGAATACTTAAAAGAATCTGTGATTTCATCACGGTGGGTACTCCGTACTCCATCCTCAGATACAGATTACAATCTCTCTGCAATTTAGTAGATGATCCATGAGAGTTGCTATGGTTGAAAAATCACCCTGCAGCCAATCTGGTGATGAGCCTCTCCGAATTTAGCTAGGCTGGTCCTCGGACAACAGACACAGTCTGTTTCCGGGCCCGTACTCGAAGCCTTTCCAGCTTGGTAGGACCTGCCAGAGCTTGTGCTCCGCTGGCATAGCCTTCGAGAACCCAGGGTCACCTCCACGCCACGATGAGGCATCAGAGTAGGACTTTAGTGGAGGAAGAGAGAATGTTTTGATCTGCATCCATCTGACTCCAACTATTGTTTCTCTGGAAATGAATAGCATTCCCCACCATAAATTTTTCAAGATTGTCCCAAATCACTGAATTGCTGAGAGTAGCCAAGTTTTCACAATTGATCATCATACAATATTGTCGCTCTGCATTAATTACTGCAGATTTCCAGCTTTTTCTGAAATCATCTTGCTTATCATTTCTTATAGCCAAAGCATTTTCTTCCTCACAGCTCAACAATTATGGAGGCAATTCCAGTATTATTTAAGAGAAGCACAAAAGGGTCAGAGAGTGTTTGCCAAGAGTTGTATAATTCACAAATATTAGAGCTAGAACTTGAATTTAGATTTTTCTCTCTTCAAGCCTGGTTCTTTTTTCTCTTCCTCAAGATATGATTCATTTATGGGAAAATAAGTAATCATTTAGATCATTATCTACCTACTCACCACACATTCAGAACAACTGAACAGTTTACCAAATTAACCCTGTAAATGTGTCAAACAGGAGCTGGGGTTCCCCTACATAAGAATGTGCCAGACTCTCTCTCTTAATCTTATCTGTAACCAAAAAACTGTTTTACTAAATTAGGAAAAACTATAATAAAGTTCAACTGGAATAACAAAAGATCAAGAATATCAAGGGAAATAATGAAAAAAATGTGAAGGAAGGGGGCCTAGCAGTACCAGATATTAAACTGTACCATAAAGCAGCAGTCATCAAAATGGTATGGTACTGGCTAAGAGACAGTAGGAAGGATCAGTGGAATAGACTTGGGGTAAGTGACATCAGCAAGACAGTGTATGGTAAACACAAAGAGCCCAACTTTGGGGACAAAAATCCACTTTTTGACAAAAAGTGTGGGGAAATTTAGAAAACAATATGGGAGAGATTAGGTTGAGATCAACATCTCACACCCTACACCAAGATAAATTCAGAATGGGTGAACGACTTGATTATAAAGAAGGAAACTATAAGAAAATTAGCTGAACATAGAATAGTATACCTGTCAGAT
>NW_025393596.1:0-4658 GCF_016433145.1 Gracilinanus agilis
TCCTCCATTCTTTTTCTCAGAATCCTTAGTTATCTTCAAAGTTCAGCTCATGTGCCATCCTCCCCTTCCGCCAAGAACCTGGTACCTTCTTTCCTAACATCAGATTGTACTTAATATTTTGTATCTGTGGATTTGTACATGTTTCCTCAGCCTAAAGCTAAAGTTCTGTGAGTGCTGGGACAAAAGGTTCTTCCCTTTTCCCTTTGTCTTTCTTGTTCCCAGCACAATGCCTGGAATACAACGGGTATTTAATAAAGGATTTAAACAGTTTAATGGCTTTTTTCCCACTTAATCTGAAATTGTTTTTTCCCATTTTGGGGGGAGAGAATTCTGGGAAGATGGCAGTGTAGAAGCAGCAAGGCTCCAGACCTCTGTAAAGCCCTTCACCACCAATCAAGGACAAAGGGCTCTGAGGGAACAGAAAACCAAATTTGACAACAGAACAGAGCTGGAGCTCCTCTAGCTGAACCCAACTTAAAAGGTACCCTGAAAAAAAAAAAAAAGAAAAAAGCCTGAATTCTTGGAACTGTCCAGTGGGAGGGGAAAGAAAGGAGGAAGATCCTAGATCCCCTCCTCCACCTAATGTGCTGAGTCTCCAGGGGATCCTGGAATCTCTGAGTGGGCTGGGTTGCTAGTCCGAGGGAGTGCCTCGCTGGCTCAATTGTGCCAAACTCAAAGCTCTGATTGAGGACAGCAGGGAGGCTGCTGGGGAGAAACCCAAAGGAGAAACTGCACCCCCTTCCCACTTCTCTTGAGGTTTAGACCTTGGCACTTAGAGCAGTGCACATCAACCCCACAGGGCTTAATCCTATAAATACAGCTGACAAGAAGCCTTCAGAGGGCAGGGAAGCTCCAACACCCCTCTCCCACAGGCTACAATGAAAGTAGCCAATTTCACTTCTTTAGCTTTTACCACCAGCTGGGGGAAAATCTGGCCTCAGGTCCCACAAACCTAATTAATCAGCAAAACAGAGAAGCCCTCCCAGGACTGAATAGCCCAAACCCACAGATAAAAAAATATGATCAGAGGACTAAGATTACATCCAATTTCAGGGGAAGAAAGAAGGAATGAAATTGTTTTCCACACAGTTATACCAATAGTGAAAAGAAAGTCTAAGCCCATCCAATACCATTTCTGTTCTTATCATCTTTGCCTCTTTTGAGGAATAGTGGCTTTAATATGCATTTATCATATTATTAATGATTTAGAGAAACTTTCATCACTGTTGACAGTTTGTAATACTACTTTCAAAGACCATTTCTTAGTCTTCCTACTTATTATACTATTACTAATATTCAACAATATTTTTACGTTGTTCCAGGAAAAATAAACTCCTAAAATTATTTTTTAGTTTATAGACACACCCTCAAAAGATGGCTCTGTGCCAGTGATTCCCAAAGTGGGTGCCACGGCCCCCTGCAGTGATCCAGGGAGGCGGTGATGGCCACAGGTGCATTTATCTTTCCTATTAATTGCTTTAAAATTTTTTAAAAATTAATTTCCAGGGGGCTAAGTAATATTTTTTTTTCTGGAAAGGGGGCGGTAGGCCAAAAAAGTTTGGGAACCACTGCTCTATGCTGAGTGCTTTCCCCACAGTCTTTCCCATTATGGAAGCCTCATCTTTTCCCACTCCTTTAATTCCAGGGAAAAGCCCAGTGAACAGCTTTCTCCTCTTTGCTCCCTTCTTTGCTACTTCTTGACCACACTGCCACTCTCTTATTGTTTATAATCATTTTTTTAAAACCCTTGCTTTGTCTTAGTAAGAACTCTAAGACAGAAGGGCAAGGGCTAGGCAAATGGGGTTAAGGGTCACACAGCTGGAAAGAGCCTGAGGCCAGACTTGAAGACAGGTTCTCCTGACTCCTGGCCTGGCTTGGCTCTCTACCCACTGAGCAATTTAGCTGCCCCTATGATCATTATTAAAGACCTCTGTAACTACCACTCTGAATCAATTATCTACCACTCCCTAATCACCATGAGGAAATATCCCATTTCTAAGATCCTAAATTAAAGGTTTCCCTTCTCTGTCAACCTCCTTTATCATCACCACTCTTGCTTCTCCATCAATGACCTTATCCACAGTGGAAGAAATCCTATAAAGCCTAGACTCCATTGGGCACCAGTTTAATGATGGCCTCATTATTTTGTATTTCCACATCCCCTTAATTTTCTGCTAAGCAAATCTTTAACCACATATCACTCTCATTATATGGTTTCTATACTTCTATACTACCTCCCAGATCATGGAGAATTACTTGAGAAGGATGTAAAAATCACAAAGACTTACTTAACATACTAAAAATTCACACTACCCAGTTTTGGTTAGGCCATTATAACTATTTTAAAATCTTATTATGCATTCTTATTGGTTTCTCAGGAAAATCCTTCATACTTCTTTTCCAAAATGTTTTCTTCCCTCAAACCCTCAATTCTGTTTCTGGCCTCCACTATTTCATTTCACAAAAAAAGCAGACAACTAGCATCAGTTCCTCAATTTACCATAATCTCTACCTGAACACATATTTCTCTGTATCTTTTCCGCTGGAATTTCAGAAGAGGAAGAAGTATAATTCCTTATCACCACTCTCCAGCATCTTCAGTCTCTTCTCTCCTACTGGCTCCTTCCTCTCTGCTAAACAATTGTCTTGGGGAAAAAACAACATGCACAGGGCTTAGAAAAATCCCACAATTACTTTTCACCTAATCCCACTGCTTTCAGTGATTGCCCTATTTCTTACCTTCCTTTTCTATCAAACTTTTGAAATGAGGGGCTACCAGGTAGTTCCATTTTTGATCCCCAGGGTTGCAAGTAAAAATTGTATATTTATGGAACCTCAGAAATAGGATCCTATTAATATATAATAATAATACAATATACAACAAAAAGTTACGTTGCGCTTTAAAGTTTATAATTATTTTGTGTGTGTACAATAATTATAAGAAAGGAAAAGACAGGATTGGGGCTGTGAATTCTTTGATAGCAGAAATTCATGGGTGAGTAAACAGCTGCCTAAAGCAAAAAAAAGTAAGTGACTTGCTCTGGGTCACATAGCCAGTACGAGGCAGAGGCAGGATTCGAAGTCGTCCTGGCTCTCACTATGCTACTCATTCTTACTGCGCCACAGTTCCACTTACTGATGCACATATACACATGTATGTGCCTGTATCTATACACACATACAGTGTTTTAAAACAATGACGTTTTAAGCTTTAATCTTAAATACACACACAAAAATGTAAGAAGTGAACACTCCTTTCCAACAATCACTGGTTGAGCTATCAATTGGTACCAGGTGAGCAATGAATACTTAAAAGAATCTGTGATTTCATCACGGTGGGTACTCCGTACTCCATCCTCAGATACAGATTACAATCTCTCTGCAATTTAGTAGATGATCCATGAGAGTTGCTATGGTTGAAAAATCACCCTGCAGCCAATCTGGTGATGAGCCTCTCCGAATTTAGCTAGGCTGGTCCTCGGACAACAGACACAGTCTGTTTCCGGGCCCGTACTCGAAGCCTTTCCAGCTTGGTAGGACCTGCCAGAGCTTGTGCTCCGCTGGCATAGCCTTCGAGAACCCAGGGTCACCTCCACGCCACGATGAGGCATCAGAGTAGGACTTTAGTGGAGGAAGAGAGAATGTTTTGATCTGCATCCATCTGACTCCAACTATTGTTTCTCTGGAAATGAATAGCATTCCCCACCATAAATTTTTCAAGATTGTCCCAAATCACTGAATTGCTGAGAGTAGCCAAGTTTTCACAATTGATCATCATACAATATTGTCGCTCTGCATTAATTACTGCAGATTTCCAGCTTTTTCTGAAATCATCTTGCTTATCATTTCTTATAGCCAAAGCATTTTCTTCCTCACAGCTCAACAATTATGGAGGCAATTCCAGTATTATTTAAGAGAAGCACAAAAGGGTCAGAGAGTGTTTGCCAAGAGTTGTATAATTCACAAATATTAGAGCTAGAACTTGAATTTAGATTTTTCTCTCTTCAAGCCTGGTTCTTTTTTCTCTTCCTCAAGATATGATTCATTTATGGGAAAATAAGTAATCATTTAGATCATTATCTACCTACTCACCACACATTCAGAACAACTGAACAGTTTACCAAATTAACCCTGTAAATGTGTCAAACAGGAGCTGGGGTTCCCCTACATAAGAATGTGCCAGACTCTCTCTCTTAATCTTATCTGTAACCAAAAAACTGTTTTACTAAATTAGGAAAAACTATAATAAAGTTCAACTGGAATAACAAAAGATCAAGAATATCAAGGGAAATAATGAAAAAAATGTGAAGGAAGGGGGCCTAGCAGTACCAGATATTAAACTGTACCATAAAGCAGCAGTCATCAAAATGGTATGGTACTGGCTAAGAGACAGTAGGAAGGATCAGTGGAATAGACTTGGGGTAAGTGACATCAGCAAGACAGTGTATGGTAAACACAAAGAGCCCAACTTTGGGGACAAAAATCCACTATTTGACAAAAAGTGTGGGGAAATTTAGAAAACAATATGGGAGAGATTAGGTTGAGATCAACATCTCACACCCTACACCAAGATAAATTCAGAATGGGTGAACGACTTGATTATAAAGAAGGAAACTATAAGAAAATTAGCTGAACATAGAATAGTATACCTGTCAGAT
>NW_025393597.1:0-1954 GCF_016433145.1 Gracilinanus agilis
CTATGTGACTGATCAGGCCATTCACACTTCCCAGGCCTCTGGCTCTTCATCCATAAAATAAGGATGTTAATTGGATCAGATGACTTCAAAGTTTAGTTTACTCCCATCCCTAAATCTCTAATCTTATAGTCTTATGACCTAATTATAATATCTCTAATATACTAAAACAAAGTAGCTGTTCTTCATTTGCTCTTGAAGGCCTTTAAAATGCTTTACATAGATTATCTCATTTGATTCTTACAACATTCATATGGTGTAGGCACTATTTTTATTCCCATTTTACAGAAGAAAAAATTAAGTCCCAGTGAAACTCAGCGACCTTTTGAAATCTAATTCAGATGCCTCCTCTTCCTTGAAACCTTCTAGGATATCCCCTTTCTCTCCCTTTAAAAAAATGACTTCTTACATGAAGAAGCATATGATTTAATGAGGGAAATAACAAATATATACAAAGCAAGCTATATATACATATATATAAAATAGGAAAAAATACTATAAGAGGGAAGAGGCAGCTAGGTCGCACAATGGATGGAGAGCCAGGCCCATGACTCAACTTCCTGAGTCAAACCTGGCCTCAGACACTTACTAAGTTGGTAATCTTTTGTAAATAAAAAATTCAGAGAGCAGAGAAGAAGCCCCTTCAGGATAGAATAACCCAAACTCACATATCCAGCAAATAATCAAAGGAGCAAGATTATAGCCAATGACAGGGGGAAAAGAAGGAAAAATATGAGTAAACAACAGAATAAGAAAAAAGAAATTACAATCAACAGCATCTATCCAGGTAATGAATAAAGAACAAATGGAACAGAGGAGGACCAAGGATCACCAAGCAAAAATGCAGAAGCTCTAGAAATTTAGACTCAGATTTTGGAAGAACTCAAAACACAATCCAAAAAACAATTAAGAGAGGCTGAAGACAATTGGGAAAAGAACTTAAGAAGCAAAGTAAGTCATTTGGAAACAGAGGCATATGAACTAAAACAAGAAAATAGTGTCTTAAAAGCCAGAATTGACCAGTTTGCAAATGAGGCAAAGAAAGGGAAAGATGACTTACAAAGAAAAACAGACCAGAAGGAGAAGGATGACCAAAAAGCCAGGAATGAAATTCAGTCTTTAAAAACTAGAATCCGACAACTAGAATCAAATGGCTTCATAAGATAGCAAGAGTCTATAAAATAAAATCAAAAGAATGAAAAAATTGAGGAAAGTATGAAACACCTCATTGATAAAACTAAAGACCTGAAAAATAGATCCAGAAGAGACAATTTAAGAATTATTGGACTACCAGAAAATCTTGACAAAAGAAAAAGCCTAGACATCATTCTACAGGAAATTATCCAAGAAAACTTCCTTGACATTCTTAAACGAGAGAGAAAAGTGGATATTGAAAGAATCCACAGATAACCGCCTGCATTTAATCCCTAATTGACAATGATCAGAAATGTTATAGACAAATTCAAGAACTATTGACCAAGGAAAAGATACTACAAGCTGCTAAGGAGAAACTATTCAGATATCATGGAACCACATTTAGTATAACACAGAACCTGGCTGCATCAACACTGAAGGATTGGAAGTCATGGAATATGATATTCCAGAAAGAAAGGGAACTGGGTCTACATTCAAGAATCAACTACCCAGCAAAACTGACTATATTCTTGCAGGGGAAAGTATGGTCATTTAATAAAATAGACTTTCAAGCATTTCTAAAGAAAAATTCTGACTTAACAGAAAATTTGATGCCCAAACACAGAAGTCAAGAGAATTGCCAAAAGGTAATTAAGAAAGGGAAAAAGCAAACAAAAACCTTTTTTAAGGGACCCAGCAAATTAAAATGATTCCTATAAGAAAAGATGATATTGATAACTCTTAAAATTATTATTATCGTTAGGGTAGATAGAAGAAGTATACTTAGAGGGAATAGTGACAAACTGTATAGGATGATATGTCA
>NW_025393598.1:0-1196 GCF_016433145.1 Gracilinanus agilis
TTTGACAAAATAAACAAAGAAGGAGTCTTACCAAATTCTTTTTATGACGCAAATATGGTATGATATCTATGTTATATTGAATCTCTGGGAGCCAGGAGTTCACTCTGTGATTGACAGGTGGATCAGTTGGATGTCAGAATGTTCCCAGAGAGGCATGTGGACAGGAGAGGACAGTTGGCCTGGGGGGGGGGGGTGTTATAAAACCACCCTGGTAGCCCTGGCAGGGGTTCTTGGTTCTTTTTCTGTTCCCTGGGACCTGAGATCAGTGGATCCTGGTCTTTGTGGGACTGAGACTTGCAGACTCAACCCTGCAAGCTCCTCCTGTTTGTTCCTGTACCATCAACAACCTGTACCCAGACCATCATCTCTGATTCTACTGCCCCTAGATATTAGGAAGCCAATCATCTTAGTTTTCTAGGTGTCCCAGGGCCCTGG
Source organism: Gracilinanus agilis (assembly GCF_016433145.1). NCBI lineage: Eukaryota > Metazoa > Chordata > Mammalia > Didelphimorphia > Didelphidae > Gracilinanus > Gracilinanus agilis. Next base: position 436 of record NW_025393598.1, read on the forward strand.
AGGGATCCGGGAAGTGGGCAGGAGAAGAAGAAGAGGGTGGAAAGGGTGGATATCTCAAACTGGCTAGGCTTATCATCTAGTGAAGAAGAAGCTGAAAGATTTACTGCAGTTTGCCTGCTCTGGTGTGGCTCTGGCCAGGCTGTACCAGAGAGAAGCTATCATCTTAATTCATTTACTTGCCTACAGTTAGAGATTCATCATCATCATTTTAACTAGGGTCTCCCAGTACCTCTATTCAATCCCATTATCCTCCTTTATTAAATACAATCAAAGTTTAAAAGTACCTTCCTGAAGTGGTTATTCAAAGCTTCTTTGGGAAGGGAGAAATGCAGTCAGATACCAACAAGTTACCAAGCTGAAGAGCCCAGCAAATAATATCAATTAACCCCAGGTGGGTCCTGAAGGGATATCATCCATTGACCTAAAGGATCCTGCATGGGCAACTGTTATAAAGGAGAGAGGCGTCATCCTATCCTCTCTCTCTATACTTCATCTACATCTACATCTAATAGAATGAAGTATCGTTTTTATTATAACAGATATCTAAGCCAGGCAGACCAAAAACAGAGAAAGGAAACTACAGACTAATCTCTTTAACAAACATAGATGCAAAAATGTTAAATAAAATACAAGTAAAGAAACTACAGCAAGTTATCATAACCAGATGGGATTTATACCAGAAATGCAAGGATGGCTTAATATTAGGAAAATCACCCACATAAATTGACCATATCAAAAATCAAACAAACAGAAATCACATG
>NW_025393599.1:0-5096 GCF_016433145.1 Gracilinanus agilis
AACAAGAATTCATTTTCTCTCCTTCCCACCTAATTGAAAAGAGAAAATAAAACCCTGTAATAAAATGCATAGACAAAGAAAATAAGCACCTTGTAATAAAATGCATAGACAAGGAAAATAAACACCTGAATTGGCCATGTTTAGAAAAATACACTTAAACAATGGCTTTTGCACTTCTGCGTTTCAGTGTTCGCTGTGTCTTATCATTCTGAGACCCTTGGAGGACGAACAAGGGTTGGAAATCCAAGGAGACATTCTTCCTTGCTAGAGTATCATTCTCCTGGGGCTGGAAACTTGGTACTTCTTAGAATTGTGGGAAATGGAATAAATTACTGAATATTAAACCATTAAAAGATGTTTGTTTTTAAATTTGTTGTACAGTTCTATTTGTGACTTGAAAAACAAAAAACATGTAATCTTATTTCTTGTTGAGTTGGACATCCTTCCATCTAATTTTATCTACATGGGTTGATTTCCTCCTATAAGGAAATGTTTCAACCAATTTATAAATACTAAGGCCCATCTTTAAGTTAGTGTGAACTCTAAGCTTCCTCATAAGGACTACATCTGCATTTTCAGATCTTAAGTGGGGCAATTTTAAAGCCCAGAGCCAAGCCCTTGCTGCTTATTCTTCTGCTGGGGAGTAACAAGTGTTAAAATCATTGGGTTTCTCATATCTGTGAATAACAATAACAACAACCATAAGGATAGAATTTCTAAAGCACTTTAAGATTTATAAAACACTTTACAAATATTTTCTCATTTTATCCTTATAACAACTTTAGGAGTTAAGTACTATTATTAACAATTACTAATGTGTATTACTAGGTGGTACAGTAGATAGAACACAAGGCCTGAATCAGGAAAGGCTGAGTTCAAATCCAACATCAGATGCTTCTTAGCTGTGTGACCCTGAGCAAGTCATTTAACCCTGTGTGCCTCATCTGTAAAATGAGCTGGAGAAGGAAATGGCAAACTGCTCCATTATCTTTGCCAAGAAAATGCCAAGAGGGGTAACAAAGAGTCAGACACAACTGAAAACAAACATCTCAGTACTATTTTTTAATAGAAGACTCGTTTTGATTAATAAATCATATGCACAAGTAGATCTGAGAGAAGAAGGAAGGGAAAATATGCAGCATGTTTGTCTAATAAAAGACTCGTTTCCGAGATCCATAAGAAACTGATTCAAATTTATAAGAGGAGTGATTTTTCTATTGACAAATGATAGGATAGTTTTCTTTTTTTTCTTCAGCTAAACCAATCACTACATTTGTTTTTTTAATTCAATTAATTGTGTTATTTCAAGAATAGGTATTTTTTGCAAAATAACAGGATAAAATGTTAGTTTGGTCATTGTAAAAAAATAATTAACTAACAATTGTATATAGTCCAATGTGTAATGTAAAGGATGGCAGCGTGGAATTCCTGCAAAATACAGGGCCAAGCCTCACCCAGAATTCCAGGGGACCCCCCGCCCCCGGAGAACTTTGGGTGAGGGGCAGTTGAGAGGGAGTTAAACAGTTGCTTTCTGGGAGTTGAGGTGAGCAGATCTTGCTGCTTGCTGCTCCTGACTTGGGGGTTCACCTGAGGGGCCATTGTGGCAAAAGCCATTGTGGTTTCCACTCAAAAGTTAGCCTGTCTAGTAGGATTAGACCTTACCAGCATCAAGATAACAATTATTTAGTAACATAGAGATTAGGAGTAATTATTATCAGCCTAGAGAGCAAGTTTAGCCAAGTGCCTGCCACTCCCTCCTGGGGGTGGGGGGGGAGCAGAGAGGGGGAAGAGGCAACTTCAACCTGACAGTTCAGGGCTTCCCATACTTATCCAAATCCTAATTACCCCCTCTTGCCTTTCCCTTTTCTCTTCCATAACCAATATAAGCTTTATCTTCAGTATCTGTGCCTGGGAATTATTTGAGGATACTCACTGCTCACTTTTATCTTCAAGCTTGAATCCTATCTGTTGCCAGCTTAATAAGTCAAGTCCCATCTCATTCCTCGACATTAGGATGACTAGCTTCTACTCAGTCCTCAATCAGACCTGTGGGGAATATAAGTTAAAGAAAGGGAACATCATGAAAGATTAGCCTCTGCTGTATCTGGCTTGAAGAAACTCAACCCTGACTCCATCTTCAACTGAAGCCCAACTGCTTGGGGGTAGGGGTTTGAGGACAAGAAGTACCTAACCCCCTCCCTACTCACACAAGCCTGTCAGTGTGGGAGGAGAGTGTCTTGGAGACTTCTGGCCCTGACCTATCTGCTTCCTCAAAATTTCTGTTATTACCAACATAACAAATGTGCAAAGCACTTTGGGACCCAAAGTTAAAAGTCTTCACCTTCAATGAACTTAAAAGCAAATTAGAGAGACAAGACATATGAACATATAGTAAAATATTAAGATCTCAGGTTATTTGCTAACTTCCTTCAGTATTGCCTTTTACTTTTCTACTGCCTCCTACATATTATTCTCATTGCTATTGCTAGCATTTCTAATACTATGTTAAAAAATACTGGTGATAACAAGCATCCTTGTTTTCCCTTTTTGTAATATTCAAAATTATTCTTTAATATCATTATACTTTCACTTGTTGCTAGAATTGACAGTATATGCATGAAAATAACATCCCAATTGAAAACCCAGAATTTAGATCCTTCCAAAATTTCTCCATATTACATTATAGCTTTTTCTAAATGGATTTCACACTTATAGTATAGATCTTATGTTTATTAAATAGCCAGCACAGCTCTGTAAAAGTAAAAGTTCCCTTTCTGCTGTCAGGGTAGCTATTAATTACATTCAGTTAATTCTCAAATTCAGTTTAACAAGCATTTTCAGTAACTCTAGTCATCAAAGCCTGTAACTATGATACATTGCAAGACCTAATGAGAATAAATAATTCTTTCACTATAAGTTTTGTACATTCTTAAATTTAGCTAAAATTTTATTTTTAACTGATAACCAATTATCACAATGAATGGAATTACACAGTACCATCAGTACATATCCAAATCATTAGCAATTCTCCAAAGACATATATATATATATATATAAATCTTTAAAATTAAGTCCAAGTGAAAATCAAATAAAATTCTGGGATCAAATTATTCCTTTCCTGTCTGTATTATTTCTACCTCTCTTTCCTTGTGACCATCAAGGAATGGAAGGAAAAAATGTCTGATGAGGAAATTAGCAACGTACACGTATTAAAAAGCAAATGTGAATAGTATCATTCAAAGAGTGGGATTGCCTACACTTGAAAGTCATGAATAAAGCAAGGGGGCTGGCCCTAGGGTTTTTCTGAGCAAAATAACTTTATTATAATATCCAAGTAAGTACTGAATCCTTAGGACATTCATTGCCTTTGACTACTGGAGCCTTTTCAACTAATTCATCAGCCTGCTTGTTGCTCAATACCTTTCTCAGAAACAAAGATGCCATTCCAAATTTTTCTGTTATTCCTTGTTTTTCTTTTATTGTTGGGGCCTGTTGGATTAGGGGGACTGAGTTTAGTACAGGTTCAATATCATTTCCTTTATCCATTTTGGGCTTAGCAAACTACACGAGAAACTCTTGTTCTAATGCACACTCTTAGCATCTATTTTTCATCCAAGAAGTTTCTGATTTCTCTTGAATAAAGATGGTGGTGGAGAAAGAAGCACATACAGTGTTCATCTTGTACCAAAAATCCAGAATAATGCACATGTTTTGTACATGTTGATAAATCTTGTGAAGTGTTTCTAGTGCTTTTCTATTTCTGCACTACTTGTCCACCTGAAGTTTTAAAAATTCTTCCCAAGGAAACTGAATTCAAACTTGATATGGTTAAAATTCCTTTGCAAATCCTACCGAAGAGCTGTCCAGCACCTTCAAGAGATGTCAGCATTCTCTAGGATATTAGTCTTCATGGAGTTCATTGATGGGTCCAAGACCTTCCTTTAGGTTTTCAAAAACTATGTTCAAGGGACTACAAATCTTGGCATCTTGCAGTAGTCCAGGCCAGACTCAGATCTGTTATGGTAGTTCAGGTTCAAGACTAGAATGACATGAGATAATTATGGAACATCTGACAGTTTACAAAATATAGTTTATTTAGTCATACCAGGGAAAGGCTATATGATGAGGAAAAACCACTGGTTCAATGGAGTCTAGCTTCCCTGAACATTTATTTGACAGTCAAAAATGTGAGGAAACTGCTGGTGACTCTTCACATCCTAGCTTTTTGGCTTCTGTAGGACACTAAGAATCTGCATTGATTGTCCCAGGTTTAAGACTTGAGAGTTAATGAAGTCTTAAAGAAACTTCTAATATCCTGTAAGGAAAAATCAGCATAAGCTCCATGAGAATATTTCTCTAACCCCACATGTGCAACCAATGAAACTGCATCCTTTAAAAGTATTCTGAAATTATTATTTCTCATTAATTCATACCAGACTCTTCCCTCCCCTCCATACACATAAACAAATAATGAAGTCATCATAACTACAAATTCTACTTCTGAAGTGACGAAGTGGTGTACATGATTCTAGACAAAGTAGAATTCACTAAATAGGAGTTGTGACTGGGTTGGTGTTTGGGAAGGAGGACTGAAGGAATTATATGTCATGGACATCATGAGATAATATAAAAGAAATGGTGGTAGGACCATCTCCAATGGACTAGGTATAATTTGGTTTCAGATTTCAATAGTACATGCTAAACACTTCATATGTTTGAGACTTTTTTTTTAAATCACTTGATTCAAAAATGAAGAGAGCTTTTACCTCTAATGAAGAGGAAATTAAGGCAATTATTAGGAGTTATTTTGCCCAATTATATGACAATAAATATTATGATCTAACTGAAATGAAAAAATATTTACAAAAATATAAATTGCCTTGATTAACAAATGAAGAAATAGAATACCTATATAATCCCCTCTCAGAAAAAGAAATTGAAAAAGTCATCAATGAACTCCCCAGGAAAAAATCCTCAAGGCCAGATGGATTCACAAGTGAATTCTACTAAATATTTAAAGAACAACTAATCCCAATACTCCACAAACTATTTGACAAAATAAACAAAGAAGGAGTCTTACCAAATTCTTTTTATGA